>NC_089763.1:28347009-28387009 GCF_040412425.1 Macrobrachium rosenbergii | reverse complement strand
GATCAAAAGAATGCTACTCAGGATATGAAAATGTTCTGTACTCCTACCACACATAAACATAACTACACACATACGCAGACACTCCACAATATATATATATATATATATATATATATATATATATACATATATATATATATATATATATGTGTATGTATATATATGTATATGTGTATATATACACACATTTATATATATATATATATATATATAGATCTGTGTTTGAGGGCAAACGAAATATATCATTAACTTTACGATATAACAGTTGTGTTTTGCCGTCTCTTCTACTTTAAAGAATAAGGAAGACTTAATCATTCAACGAAGAGGAGAAACGCAAGAAGGGAATAAAAGCGTAAAAGGGTAAGACAGACACGCACCAGAAAAATGTATATCAAGAAACAAAAACCACACACGATCCGGAAACATGAAATTATGGTTGAAATGCACTGGCAAACATGGCCAGAATGACAGGAAGAACCACCCCACCACTTATTTTCACAGGACAGAATCTTGGAGAGTATGTATCTGTCGACGTCTGGGAGAATAACAGCTGAAAATACAAGAGAATTAGAATACAAATTCAGTGGAGTAAGTCGTCAAAAGACTAGGAAATAATTTAAAAAAAAAAAGATATGACAAGGAACAATTTTTTTTTTTATTTCGTCAACGCTAAGGTGACGTTTGGACAAGGACAGAATTTTATTGTTATTTAGAACAAAGCAACAGTTTAAGAGAAGGTTAGGTCAGTTTATTTATATGTTATGAAATCTGATGAGATTGACGTTTAGGTGACAATTGTTTAGCAGATAGCAAACGGAAGGAAAGGAGGGTTTATATTTAAACTTACCTGATGTAGGTGAATGAGTCACTAACACCAGTTGTCTTGCTCTGAGTGAAATGTAATTTGGGTCTGCGTCTACCCTAAAACTAAATGTTTAGATGGTGTTCAAACATTCAGATAGTTTAGTTTCGCTAGGAAATTGGAGATCCGAATTATAGTTTTTTATTTGCATTTTTTTTTGAAGCTGACGTTAAATATCCGCAGCCGATGTCATTCAAACTTGAATCCTGAATCTGATTGGCCAATGTACTCGAACTGACTGTAACCTCCGTCTGATTGGAGGTGAGCATTATGAATGTCCGCCAATCACAATTCGTTTCAATGATATCGGCAGTAGGTATTTACTGTTAGCTGGGATATATATATAAATATATATATATATATATATATATATATATATATATATATATATATATATATATATATATATATATATATATATATGATAAGATCGATAAAACAAGATCATCCTGGAGAAGCACAACAACAAACCACGGATTATTCATCGATTCATACCATTCAGTACTGTCTGAGTGTTGTGTGACACTTCATTTTACATTTCATGGGACACCCCTTGAATGTAAAATTGTCCCCAAACTGTCATCACGCTGTTGTTAATCCATAGCCAAGAAAGAAAAACAAGTAAAAGGAAGGAATAAGAGATAATGGGAAAAACTCAAGGCGCGGATGTCGCACTGAAGAAGGAATTAGGTCATTGAAATAAGGAATATTGGAGAACTGAACAGATAAACTAAAGGAATGACAAAACTAAAAGAATGACAAAACTAAAAGAATGACAAAACTAAAAGAATGACAACGTCCAGATTAATGTCCCTGCATTTGTAGGTCAAGTTCAAGATATTTTTCTCTGTAGATTATTTCCACTATTTCAGTTAGAAAATTGAAGTTATGTACAGCTCATCCTAATTTGTTTTTATGCATCTCAGCTTATGACAAGAACTCCCAGGAAGTGGAGATAATTTGAAGTTTCTGATGAAATTTCAAGCCATGGTAATTTGCCAAAGACATCCCACAGATTATGTCTGATGTTCTCGCTGTCAATTTTGCTTGTAACCTAAAACAAAGAGGCGATTCAAATGTGCTTTATGGTCGTGGTCGAGTCCTTCAGTTCCCCTATGAGGTAATGTATTGTGATTTCAGTTAGAAACGGGTAGTCTCGTCAAGATATCTATGTATTCTGATGTGTGTAATATATATACTGTATATATATATATATATATATATATATATATATATATATATGTATATATATATATATATATATATATATATATATATATATATACTGTAAATAATAAAGTGTAAAAATAGTTAGCTTCCTACAGAGTTTATCCACTTCATGCTAAAAACTAAAAGAGCAGACTGGTCTTCCAAGAGAAATTTGTTTCAGATCTCCTAAAGTAAAACGCTCAACTGACACATTATCGCCAGAGGATTCAAGCCCTACTGACTGCAGTCACACGTTATCCTGGAGTTGCGTTTGTTGGGACAGATGATAAGGATGTACATCCATTGTAAGGCTGTGGAATCGTCAGAAAATGGGTACCATCACAGGGAGGAAGACCTATACTCTGATCACTATAAGAACTGGAGGCTTTGGTTATAACACAAGGCAATTCCAGGTCTCTTTTCATTTGTCAGCAAGCTAGTCTAAGGGCATATGAGAATTCTAAGCATGCAATAAGTGAAATTAGAATAGAGGCTTTTTTTGCTACTAAAATTCTCTTCGTTTAGGACAGTCTAATGCGTCAGAGCTGTCTAAAGAAGCCTCTAAATATAGCAAGAGTTCTAAAGAAATCTATTCCAGTTTCTATAGGGATCAGTGCAGTAGATCCTCTAGAAGATATAGATGACAGTTCTTTTGAAAGAAAATGGTCCATCTGCAGGAGTAAATTTCTCCCAAGAGGCAGACTTGCCATAAAAGGTGAAGGTCAAATTCTGAAGACATAAACCTTCTTAGGGAAGGAAAGTTTTGTCTTATGAAATGTAATACGAGGCTACAATCCACACAGAGTTGCATCTGTTCAAGTAGTAGTCTTTCCTCTCAGAGTGGAGAATATTAGTCAGTATTAGATCCTTCAAAAAGTGCCGATCCTCCAAACAACATGGGTATACCTGCTATGGTTGTTCCTCCAGAGGTTGTAGGGCCTACTGAAGAAACTGATCCTCCTGAGGAAGTAGACCCCTGTGTTGAAGGTCCTCCTGAGGAACTAGAACCTGTTGTTGAAGATCCTCCTGAGGAACTAGAACCTCCTGTTGAAGATCCTCCTGAGGAACTAGAACCTGTTGTTGAAGATCCTCCTGAGGAACTAGAACCTCCTGTTGAAGATCCTCCTGAGGAACTAGAACCTTTTGTGGAGGATCCTCCTGAGGAAGCAGAACCATCTGTTGAGGATCCTCCTGAGGAATTAGATCCTCCTGTAGAAGATCCTCCTGAGGAGGTAGATGCTTCAGTAGAGGATCCTCCTGGGGAGGTAGAACCTTCTGTAGAGGCTATACCTGAGGACAGACTTAAGTCTGGGGATGTAGAACCGCCAGAAGAGGTCAATCCCCCTGAAGACAGAGAGCCTCCAGAAGATGTAGGTCCTGTGGATCCCCCTGATGTTGGAGATGTTTCAGGAGATGTAGCTCCCATGGAAGATGTAGATCCTCCTGTGGAAGTAGATTCTTCATTAGAAGTTAATCCTGACATTGTAGATGCTACAGAGGTTAAAAACCCTTCTGATGATGTGGTTCCTATAATGGGAAGACTTTCTAGAATGAGTGCTCAACTGTAAATGTAGGTCCTTCAGCAGATGAAGCTCCTATTACTGAAACATTTACCTCATTGAGTGGTGAACTTGCTGTGGATGTTGATGCTCCTCAGGATGAAGATGATGATTTTATGTAGACTGTATTTTTTCTATAAATGTGAAGCTAAATAGAGAGCTAGACCCTGTAGTGGTTACAAAGTTATCTCTTGCTGAATCCCCCGAATCTATGGAACTGTCTGATATTGTAGACCTGATAGTATGTGTAAAGTCACCTCTTGCTGGGGACTCACCTGATAGTGAAGATCCTCCAGATGATGTTTGTGAAAATTGTGTTAATGAAATACAAAGTTGTGAAGACAAACCTGGAGATGTTGATCCTCCCGCTGTTGTGGAAGCAGTAGATCCCCCTGAAGGCATTGAGCTGCCTGAAGATGTAGAAACTCCTGATGGTGTTGAGGCACCTGATGTGGATGGGCCACTTTCTGATGTTTTTGAGGTCGTTTGTGCTGATGAACCACCAGAAAGTGTAGATCCCCCTGATGATGATGAAGCCCCTGCAGTGGAGCCCTTAGTAGAGCCACCTACGGATGCAGAACTTCCTGGTAATGTAGTTTTCACTGAAGATGGCATTCCTCCAACTGAGGTTGACCCACCTGCTTGTGTAGATCCTCCTGGCTGTGCAGAACCTCCTGGGGTGGGGACTCTCAGCACCCAGGGGTGCAGGTCCACCCGTGGTGTAGCACCCAAGGGGGTAGGTCCACCTGGTGGTGTGGCACTCCAGGGGTGTAGGGACCACCTGGGTGGGTAGCACTCAGGGGTGTGTAGGTCCACCTGGGTGGTGCAGCACCCAGGGGGCAGGCCCACCTGGTGGTGTAGCACCTCCAGGGGGTGTAGGCCCACCTGGTGGTGTAGCACCTCCAGGGGGTGTAGGCCCACCTGGTGGTGTAGCACCTCCAGGGGGTGTAGGCCCACCTGGTGGTGTAACACCTCCAGGGGGTGTAGGCCCACCTGGTGGTGTGTAACACTCCAGGAGGGTGGGGCCCACCTGGTGGTGTGTAGCACCCCTGGGTGTGTAGCCCACCTGGCTGTGTAACACCTCCCAGGGGGTAGGGTCCTCCTGGCGATGCAGGGTTTCCAGGGGGCGTAGATCCACCAGGCCCTCCAGGTCGTGTGGTACCGAGTGGGGGGTTATTATTTCCCGGGGGTGTAGATCCACCTGCTGGATTTCCAGAGGAACCTGCGGGTCCTGATGGTGGGGTTGAGGGAGCTGGTGCATTTGACCCACCTGCTGGTGTAGTTGGTGGCTGCTGAGACCCTGGTCCTGACGTTGGAGCAGAGGCAGGTCCGGGGGGTATTGCTGTTTGGTTTCCAGGAGCAGATGTTGGCGCTCCCGTTGGGTTTCCAGGACCAGATGTTGGCGCTCCCGTTGTGTTCGCAGGTGGTTGGTTTGTTGGTCCAACAGGTGGTTGGTTTGTTGGTCCAACAGGTGGTTTGCTTGTTGGCCCAACTGGTGGCTTGTTTGTTGTCCCAACTGGTGGCTTGTTTGTTGGCCCAACTGGTGGCTTGTTTGTTGGCCCAACTGGTGGTTTGTTTGTTGGCCCAACTGGTGGTTTGTTTGTTGGCCCAACTGGTGGTGTACCTAATAAAGCATTAATAAAGAAAATTTCGTTTATTTCATACTCTGAAAAAATAATGTTTGTATTAATACAGGCATAGACAAGCATTAAAATCGACATGACAATAGACAATGAATGAGTGAACCTTTCATAAAATTAGATATTTGCATGATGTAAGAAAATGAAGTGTTACTTAAGTGTCTTCAGCAAACCCAGAGTGAAAATTTGAACTTTAAGTTATATATATTACATTTTAGGTAATATTATATATATATATATATATATATATATATATATATATATATATATATATATATATATATGTGTGTGTGTGTATGTGTGTGTGTGTGTGTGTGTGTGTGTGTGTATGTGTGTGTGTGTGTAAGTATGATTGTTCATTAAAGTTTTGCTGGACTAACAAATGATTATAGATGAAACATATACACTCATATAATGGTTCATGTATACATTTATGGGAAGAAGCAAAAGGTAATATGAGCAAAGTTTTATGATATATATATAATATACATATTTATATATATATATATACACATATACACGAATAGTTCTCTGAATGTCTCATCTGCAGAAAGGAATCATAAGTCAAAAGAGGCGTCCTTCGGACTAAATGACAGATGGAAGGACAAAAGTTTGGTTCAAAGGCTTTTCATTTAAGGGAGCAGGTGCAAACTTTGCGGTAAGAAACGAAAGCAGTATATTCAGGATACTGTTAAAATACATTCTTCGGCGAGAAGCGGTTATATTTAAGAAAATTTAATCCTCCCTGAAAGTTTGAACGAGGCTTGGCTAGTTAAGTGCAGTAGAGAATTGGACAACGCAGAGGCCGGCGAGTCTAGGGAAGGAAAAACAGAGTCCCATCTTTGTTAAGAAATGAATACTTCTCTGGCGTTTAATTTCTCTCTTTATTTTTATGTGGGACCTTCAAAGCAGTTGCGAATCTTTTAGCCTCATCGTTTACCTGTTTCCCCTCCTGCTGGGTTACTTCCAGTACCACCTCCAGTACCTCCAGCTCCTCCGCCAGTAGCTCCACCTCCTCCGCCAGTAGCTCCGCCTCCTCCGTCAGTACCTCCAGCTCCTCCGCCAGTACCTCCAGTTCCTCCACCATTGGCTCCACCTCCTCCGCCAGTACCTCCAGCTCCTCCGCCAGTACCTCCACCTCCACCACCAGTTGCTCCACCTCCTCCGCCAGTACCTCCAGCTCCTCCGCCAGTACCTCCAGTTCCTCCACCAGTATCTCCACCTCCTCCGCCAGTACCTCCGGCTCCTCCACCAGTACCTCCACCTCCACCTCCACCACCATTTGCTCCACCTCCATCTCCACCTCCACCTCCACCTCCACCTCCACCTCCGCCACCAGTAACTTCATTTCCGCTGCCATTATCTCCACTAGGTACTCCACCAGTGCCACTAGTAACTCCATTTCCGCTGGCAGATACTGGTACTTCTGCGTTGCCCGGCCCTTCAGTTACAATACCTACGAAAGTTACACTATGCTGAAACGTTGTATTATGACTGACTACAAAGCTTTCGTTGGCAGAATGAAAAGAGGAGAGATAACTTCTTGAAAAATGGTTCATAATTTGAGTGTGGAAATAATGACAGACCTTCGTGTAGCTAGTTTTCTATCAGAGGGAAGAATTAACTGTGCAAACACACTACTAGCCTTCCGGCTAAAGTTTTCTTTCAGGGGAAGGTTAGTATGCAAATAATTACTAGCCCTTCAAGTTAAAGCTTTCTCTCAGGGGAAGGTTAGTATGCAAATAATTACTAGCCCTTCAAGTTAATGCTTTCTCTCAGGGGAAGGCTAGTGTGCAAAATAATTACTAGCCCTTCAAGTTAAAGTTTTCTTTCAGGGGAAGGTTAGTGTGCAAATAATCACTAGCCCTTCGGGTTAAAGCTTTCTTTCAGGGGAAGGCTAGTGTGCAAATAACCACTAGCCCTTCAAGTTAAAGCCTTCTTTCAGGGGAAGGCTAGTGTGCAAATAATTACTAGCCCTTCAAGTTAAAGCCTTCTTTCAGGGGAAGGCTAGTGTGCAAATAATGACAGGCTCTTCAAGTCCAAGTTTTCTGGCAGGGAAGAATCTTGTGGAAATAATTACTGGTCCTTCAAGTTAAATGGGAAGAATTATACACTCTACATGTAATGTTTTACAAAATATGGACTGCAGGAATCAAATGATATCTTATTAAATGAACCAAGGAGAGACATGCGGAATTTCAGAGGCCCTTTGACATTCTCTCCATGAACAATATTTGACAAATATTCTCGAGAAATATATACAATAAAAGCTGAAAGACTGAAATACTCGCAAACGTGATGGTCCCATGCAATGGTGGAGAATTTTTTTTTATTTATTTTTGTTCTTATTTTGGTCCAGAGAAAATGACTCAAAGATTCTCGATTAGTAAATGGAAATTTTATATGTTTGGCTTAACGGCGACATGAAACTGCTCGTATGATTTTGTTCGTAGCAAAACACGTCTGGCTACGATGTGTTTAGGGCATGTTTAAGCGTACACGAATAAGTACATTCGTGAACACAATTTATTAAAAAAAAGTCTTTCATCCAGGTGATTTAATTTGTTATTAATCTATATTTGTTATGTATATATCTATCAATATATATATATATATATATATATATATATATATATATATATATATATATATATATATATATATATATATACAATGTATATGTGTGTGTGTACATAACTGAATCACGAAAATATGGAACGTGATTAATATATAAATAAAGACAATGCCACAAAGGAAAGTAAAGGACTATAAGTCGAAAGGCCTTGCAGTACTACACTTTTTCTCCTTCTTTCGTGGCACACACCTTTATATATATATATATATATATATATAAATATATATATATATATATATATATATATATATATATATAATGTATATATATATATATATAATGTATATATATATATATATATATATATATATATATATATATATATATATATATATATATATATATATATATATATATATATGTATATGTATATATATTTGAAAAACCCTACATTTGCATATGAGCAGCAAGTAAGCTACCACAAACTTACCGTCTTTCTTCTTGCAACACTGACAGCCCTTGCCACCGCACTTCCCACCGTCCACGACCCCACCTGCACTCTTTCCGCCTGCCTCTGCAAGACTCTTTCTGTCCTGGTACAAGCAACAGGTGCAGCCTGCCGAGACAGGCTGTCCTTCTGGTCCTTATTGCATTTGGAGCTAGAAGGAAAAACGTTCAGCTTAAAACGTGAGGGTTCTCAACTCAAAGGATGAACTCTGTGTCTGAATCAAAGAGAGGTTCAGTAGCTCAAAAGATGGACCCTACGTTCAGATAATGGAAGGGTCAGTTCAAGAGAAGGTTTCTGAGCTCTGTGTCTGAATCAAAGAGAGGTTCAGTAGCTCAAAAGATGGACCCTACGTTCAGATAATGGAAGGGTCAGTTCAAGAGAAGGTTTCTGAGCTTTTCAACCTGCAAAGATGGACCCTGTTTTCATAAAATGAAAGTTCTGTAAGTTCCTGAGCTTTTCCAACTCAAAAGGTGGACCCTGTATACATGTAAAGGTAGGTGTGTGCTTCAGTATAAGAGAAAGTTCTCTGCTTTGCAACTCAAAAGATAGATCCTAGGTTCATGTAAAAGAAGGTAAAGTAGGTTCAGTTTAAGAGAAGGTTTCTGAGTTTTTCATCTCAAAAGATGGACCCTGTGTTCATGAAAATGAGGTTTCAGTTTAAGGTTAGATTTCTGAGCTTTTCAGCTCAAAAGATGGACCCTGTTTTCATAAAAATGAAGGTTCTGTAAGTCTCGAGCTTTTAAACTCAAAAGATGGACCCTGTGTTCATATAAAGGAAGCGTCAGTATAAGAGAAAGTTTCTGAGTTTTCAGCTCAAAAGATGGACCCCATGTTCATGAAAAGGAAGTTTCAATTTAAGGTTAGATTTCTGAGCTTGTCAACTCCAAAGATGGAGCATTTTGAATTTTATTTAGATGAAGTTCCCGTCTATAAGAAATTTGAGTTTGCTTTTGTTTCTTTTTAAAGGGCCGAGGACCAACTTTAAGGAATTAATTACCAATATAGACTGATGAATGATACTGAATTATTGACGACCAATCTTAAACTAACGAAATTGTCATACACTGGTATCCACTTTACAGTTTTATTAATCTGATTCATCAAAATCTCTGGCGAAGAAAATGATTAACGACCCGATTCAATGACTCTTTCAGGAAAAATCGGTTAACGATCCATTTCATCAAATTCTCTGAGAAAAAGCTGATTAAAAATTCAGGCCGATTAAAGTTTCTGAGGGAAGAAAATTGATTCAGGGCCAAGTTTACGTAGAATTCTAAGAAGGAAAATTCTTTGACGATCATGTTCACGAAAACTTCAGGGAAAGGAAAAGAGATTAACGATCCGAGCCATCGAGATTTCTGAGGATAAAATAATAATACGATCCTCAGAGGCTCCAAACTCTATTGGAATTTCTGCCATATTATTAAGATAATTATGACTGAAAAAAGCTCAGTGTCGGCATTTCACCAACGAATATCGTAACATCGTATATGGTAAGTCCTTAGCTGACGAACAAACAATAGAATCAGATGAAACTTCAACGAGAAACTGGAACCAAATGTCTTTTTAAACTAAGGTTAAAATGTACAAATCTTTAAGCATAATTTTGTTTTGAAATACTTACATGCTTTTTCCCTTTCCTCCCTTCTGAATGCACTTTTTCTTGGCATATTTCTTGCAATTTCCTGGAATGTTTAGAGAACATGATAAGTAATAAGAATTTGTGTGTATGTATATATATATATATATATATATATATATATTATATATATATATATATATATATATATATATATATATATATATAAATAATCAACACACAATCTATATATAGATAGTGGAACAGAAATAAATTTCGACTCACACCAGATCGAACCCAGGTCTTTTCAATCGAGTCAAGGGCGCTGCCCAGATAATTCCTTGGATGCAGTTGCTCTCAGGTTCCAAATCTTTTTAGACTTGTATAGCCTAGTGGGCAGCGCCCTTGCCTTTCAGTTGAAAGACCCGGGTTCGATCCTGACGTGAGTCAGAAATTTAGATATATATATATATATATATACACACAGAATAATACTTTAGCACATTTCACAATTATTGCATGGGTAGAACAGTGCTTTGAATTTGTAGAAATGATAAGCTTAAGAACACACAGATACATCATAGACAGAGAGAGACAGAGATAGAGAGAGATACAAGAACCTCCTCCTCCTCCTCCTCCTCCTCCTCCTCCTAACTCGACAGAACCTCGACCTCGACCTCGTCGAGGGGGGTCTAACAGTACTCACCGGAGAGGCAGCAGACGCACTTGGCCCGGGGCTTGTTCTTGCAAGCGTTCTCGATCCTGTTGACGCACCTCTCAGGCTTCTTCTCAGTCCACTTGATCTTCCTGCACTTGCCCTTGGCTTTGGTGCACTTCTTCTTCGCCTGGCACTTCTGCTTGGGCTTCCTCTTGGGCTTCTCGTTCTTCTTGGGCTTCGTTTGGTTCGTATTCCCCCCCTTGTCCTTCGTCTTGCCCCCCGATTCTCCCTTGGGGCCTGACAGGTTTCGACCGCCGGGGGTTTCACTTTTCGGTCTTTCTCCCCCTTCTTGGGAGTCTTCTCGGTTTGTTGCCCGTCCTTCTTCGATTCCTTGTCCCCCTTTTTACCGTTGCGGTCCTTCTGCCCTTTCTTCTTGGTATCTCTGTTTCCCCCTTTGTTTTTTGTTCCGTCTGACAAGAAAAAAAGGATGTCAGTCGGGTGGGATTTTGGTCTTTTTTCTATTCTCTGTTGAGAATAAGACTGGAGGTGTATGTTTGAATATCTGAATTGAACAAATGGAAGTGGTGATAATTGAATAAACTCATTGTGATAATGTATGTGTATGTATATATATATATATATATATATATATATATATATATATATATATATATATATTATATATATATATTGTATTTATATTTATATATATTTTTGCAAAAAATTGCCTTTACCTTTTTCTTTCGGACGGCCATTTCTCGGGCTGTTATTCTTTTTCGGATCTTTATCGCCTCTTCCTAGGCTCTTCTCCTTCTTATCCTTCTCCTTGTCCTTATCCTTATCCTGTTGGGTACCCTTTCTATCTCCCTTTCGGTTGCCCTTCCTATCTCCCTTCTTTCGTTTCCCTTTTCCTTCTCCTTGCTTCTTTTCGGGCTTCTTCCCCTCTGATTTCTGTACCTTCTTGGCCACATTCTTCCCCTCGGGAGGATTCTTCTTCTTTCCTCGCTTCTTCTCGGGTTTCCCTCTTCCTCCTCCGTTTCTGGGACCCTTGTCTCCCTTCTTCCCGGCTCCGGAACTCTTTGGCTTCTTCTTATGACCGTCGTCTTTGCCCTTTTCCTCTACCCTCCCCTCTGCCGGACCCTTTCCCTTCCTGTCCTTTCTCTTGGGGCTCTTCCCGCCGTCGGTAGCGTCACCTTTCTCTTTGGGTGCGGCTCGAACCACTCGGCGGTTCGGTTCCAAAGACCGAATGTGACTTCCGATGGCGTCTCCCTTCAGCGGCGAAGCGTCACCGTCATCGTCGCTGTTCTTGTTGTTGTTGTTCCTGAAGGGCTGGAGGGCGTCTCTGGCGATCTCAAATTCATCTTCTAAACGGGACGAGGCCGCCTTAGCGTGAATCTGATCGACCTGGGGGGCAAAAGAAAGAGACGGAGAGGTGCGATAAGGTTTCTGGGGGCAAAACAGATAGGTGGGAAAGAGTGGTACACTTTCTGGAGTCAAAACAAAAGATGAGAAGGATTGGTAAATTTTCTGGAGTCAAAACAAAAGATGGGAAGGAGTGGTACACTTTCTGGAGTCAAAACAAAAGATGAGAAGGAGTGGTAAACTTTCTGGAGTCAAAACAAAAGATGAGAAGGAGTGGTAAACTTTCTGGAGTCAAAACAAATAGATAGGAAGGTGGGATAAAGTTTCTGGAGGCAAAACAAATAGGTGAGAAGGAGTGTTAAACTTTCTGGAGTCAAAACTAATAGATGGAGAGGCGTGATAAAGTTTCTGGAGTCAAAACAAGTAGGTAAGAAGGGGTAGTAAACTTTCTGGAGTGAAAGCAAAGAGACGGAGAGGTTTGATAAGGTTTCTGGAGTCAAAACAAATTTGCGAGAAGGAATAGTAAAGTTTCTGGAGTCAAAGCAAATAGGTGAGAGGGAGTGGTAAACTTTCTACAGTGAAAACAAAGAGACGGAGAGGTGTGATAAGCTTTCTGGAGTCAAGACAAATAGATGCTAAGGGGTGGTAACTGTCTGAAATCAAAACAAGGAGACGAGGAATGGTAAACTTTCTGAAGTCAAAACAAATAGATGAGAAGGGGTGTCAAACTTTCTGGAGACAAGACACATAGACGGAAAGGAGTGATAAACTTTCTGAAGTCAAGACAAATAGATGAGAAGGATTGGTAAACTTTCTGAAGACAAAACGCGTGGACAGAAAGGTGTGATAAACTTTCTGAAGACAAGACACGTAGATCGGAAAGCTGTGATAAACTTTCTGAAGACAAAACGAATAGAAAGGAGTGGCCAAACTTACTGAATACAAGGCTCACAGACGGAAAGGAGTGATAAACTTTCTGAAGGAAAATCAAATACCCGGAGAAGTGTGATAAACTTTCTGAAGGAGAATCAAATAGACAGAAAGGAGTGATAAAGTTTCTAATGGCAAAACTTATAGATGAAAAAGAGTAAGTGCTTTCGAAGGCTAACTAAACAGCCATAAAAGGGTGACGAATGGACAGAATATAGACGTCGCCTATTTCTCATTGCCTAAATAATGGGAAATGTTTAATATTTTGTCATTTGCAAGAAAAACCAGAAAATACTGGAGACATCTTACGATGTACAATGATAGTAATAGTCTTTTTTTACTTCATTATAATTGTGTTTCTCATTCCGGCTATCATGTGAATATTCACTGAAATGGAAGAGATTTGTGAAGCCAAACCTAATGAGGCATAGAAGTAGAAGAAAACATGTTTTATACAATCAGAAATAAGGCATTTATTTACTTCATAGCCAATGACCTGAACGTTATTTTTTCTATTTTTCATTATTAAGTCTTCCATGTGTTGAAATAATTGGACACTGCATTACCAGTGTGAATGACTGTCATTCTTTCATTTATTTTGAGAGATGAAGCGAAAATTACATTCTTTATCTAATAAATTGGGTACTTACGCTTTCAACAATTAGAAATAAAAAAAACAAACGCTCAGGTGTTACCAATTAATCTTAATACAAATAGGAACTAGTTGCCCTTGCTGATAATTGATCGTCGTTAAATTACTGGTCGGGATAACAGAAAAATTATTTTTATTCTAGAAGCTGTTTCGGAGTTACCGAGTAACTAAAATTTCATTAGAAGTTATATGACCAAATGATATCTCACAGACAGATTGCGATACATAAACAGACACACACACAAACAGACACACACACACATACATCATTATTGCCTGATCATGGCACCTGGCATGAGGCAGCGTTTCGTGAACCCCCAAAACCCGAACACACAAAAAAACACCTGTCCTGATTCTCCAGTTCCTGAGAGCCATTATACAAACCGGATATAATAAGCCAAAATATTGGGGGATGTAGTGAGAACAGAGAATAGAGTTAAATAGGGTGTAAGAATGGAGTTAAATAGGGTGTTGTAAGAGTAGGATTAAATAGGGTGCTGTAAAAATAGGGATAAATAGGGTTAAGTAGGATGTTGTAAGAACAGAGAATAGAGTTAAATAGGGTGTAAGAATGGAGTTAATTAGGGTGTTGTAAGAGTAGGTTAAATAGGGTGCTGTAAAAATAGGGATAAATAGGGTTAAAAAGATGTTGTAAGGACAGAAGATAGGGTTAAATAGGGTGTAAGAATGGAGTTAAATAGGGTGTTGTAAGAATAGGGTTAAATAGGGTGTAGTAAAGATAGGGATAAACAGGGTTAAGTAGGATGTCGTAAGGACAGAGAATAGGGGTAAATAGGGTGTAAGAATGGAGTTAAGTAGGGTGTTGTAAGAATAGGGTTAAATAAGATGTAAAAATAGGGATAAATAGGGTTAAATAGGATGTTGTAAGGACAGAGGATAGGGTTAAATAGGGTGTTGCAAGAATAGGGTTAAATAGGGTGTTGTAAGGATAGGTTTAAATAGGCTAGAAGAATAGGGTTAATTAGGGTGTTGTAAGAATAGGGTTAAATAGGGTGTAAGAATGGGGTTAAACACTGTGACTAATGACAGGGAAAAAGGATAACAGATGCGGAAGAGGAACAGAGAGAGAGAGAGAGAGAGAGAGAGAGAGAGAGAGAGAGAGAGACAGGTGTCAATTGCGTGTCGGCTGAACATCTGTCATCCACCGCTAGCTTTTGTTTCACAGGCTTCTCAATTTGACTCAGGTGGTCTCGTTCGGTTGGCTGGGAGGAACGCGGAGGTGCGCACCAGGCCTCCTACTCCCTTTCTCACTTTGCCACGCTAATTACTGTAATTTATTTATTTTTAGCCTTTATTTATTTTCATCCTCTGTGGCTACGGAGATGGAGTTGACAGATTGGGATTTGAGCTCACCGTCATTTGGAAAATGAGACAATTGAAAACAATGTTCATAAGCACAAACGGGCAGACCTTAATGGAAAATTTATCAAAAAGCATAAAATGACAATAATAATTCACCAGGTTTACGACTTTCATTCTCTTGCTGATCATTTTGAATGAAGACACACTTCTCTCTGAATGATATTTTCAGAACAATTTTGTCCATTTTTATGCGAAATTACACTTCTAATCCCCTTTAATGAGCTTTATGATTAGAATTGTGGTTATTACTAATCCCGAAACAAACCAGGAAGATGAATTCGTGGAAAAAAATGGTATGGATGATTTTGCATGCAATGAACTAATAATAAATGAGCTAATGATAAACCTTTAAATTTTTTCGATTACAAAACTGTTCAAGGAACCTGCGTTGGAAAATGTGCTTTGATAGTTACATAAAAGAAATGTACTCATATCACTGGTATATACTGTAGATCAATACATATACCAATGCATAAATTTAGATACTAAAATCAATACATATATCAATATATTTAGATACTGAAATCAAGTGCCTTCAAAAGACTTATTAGACGTAATTCTTCGAAAACAAATGAATTTCTTTTATGTTCAGTAGATTTGTTGATACATAACGCCAACTAAGCATGCTAATTTTAAAAGTTCACAAGTTAAAAGATGTATCTTGGAAACGGTTCTACTGTAAGATTCAGATGAGGTCGTTTCTGTTTGGTCAGATCAAAAGGTCCACAGCAGGCTTCCCCCTCCCCTTTTCAAAGCACCCACAACCCGATTGGTCGCAGCGACCTCAGTGCACCAAAAGCTACGTGCAGCAAGGGTAATCGTGTAAGCTGGAAAAGTTAAGTATGGGAGAACCTGTTGTTCAAAGATCGTCAGTTTTCAAAATCACTGAAATAAGTATCGGATCTCGGAGTTAAATCGTTATTTCTTATTTATTTGATTTACCGGCCAGGTATTGAAAGCGCTAAATTTTAAAAGTCCATGCATTATGAGCAAAGGAAAGTCGCCGTTGAAGATATATCGATGTCTGAGAATCTACGTGAAATGATTCTTTCTAGGATTTTGGTTATTTTTGTAATAAGTAAAAGATGCGCCGAAGTTTCTTCGGCGCAATCGAGTTTTCCGTACAGCCGCTACAGCGTATACTCAAGGCTATCGAAAATAGAGCTATCTTTCAGTGGTCTCGATATAAGGCTGTATGAGCCGTGGCCCATGAAACTTTAACCACGTCCCCGTGGAAGCCTGGCCTATATCCTTACCAGAAGAACGATTATGGCTAACTTTAACCTTAAATAAAATCAAAACTACTGATGCTAGAGGGCTGCAATTGGTATCTTTGATGATTGGAGCCTCAGTAGTTTTTAAGATCTGAGGGTGGACAGAAAAAGTGCGGACAGAAAAAAGTGCGGACAGACAGAAAAAACCGGCTCAATAGTTTTCTTTAACAGAAAACTAAAAGTACAGTTATTTGTTGCTTAGTTATTGACACCTTTAAACGCAGTTATTTAATCAGTGTCAGATAAAAGTTAACTACAATATAAGAAAATTTTTCATGCTTGTTGCTTAGATGCTAATAGTTTAAGAACAGTACACAGGCAGTTAGTGTGATACATGATTTTTTTAACAAGTGGTCGAAAAAATGGATCAGAATTATGATGCATATTGATTATAGAGGGAAATGATGTACATTGATTACAGAGGAAAAAGATTATTGATTATAGAGGAAATGATGTATATGGATTATAGAGGAAAATGATGTATATTGATTATAGAGGAAAATGATGTATATTGATTATAAATACAGGAAAAAAAATGTTAAACGGTGGCCGTTTAATGTAGAAAAAACTTAAGAAATAGAAAAAAAAAAAAAAAATATATATATATATATATATATATATATATATATATATATATATATATATATATATATATATATATATATATATATATATATATATATATATATATATATATATATATATATATATACTGTATATGTATATATATATATACATACAATTTCTAATGCAGTTCAGTATCCGATCCCTCAAAAAATTAATAAACCGTATTTGAGACGTAATAAGATTAAAACTACCCTTAAGATAAAATACTGAAGGTCAAACATTTGCAGACAAAAAAAAAAAAAAAAACTTCAGTGAAAAACCTCTTAAAAGGTGACCAAAGTATATACTGACTCAGTCGCCGTAAGGTAATGAATCATTTTGGCCGCTTGAAAGATAAGCATTGGACGGCATTCAAATCACCAAGGAGTGAAAGCCGAATTTCCCCACCTAAGCTGAACTGCGAACTTTGCCCCTGTTCGGATCCCTTTTGCGTTATTTATTCCTGTTTGGGTCTCTTCTGTCTTTGCTCAAAATCATGGTTAAAGTTTCTGGTTTGAAAGTTTGGTGAATTTAGGTTTCTTGTTTTTAAACGGAATGTGGAGACTATTTTCAATAGGCCTTACAGAATGCCTTGTATATATATATATATATATATATATATATATATATATATATATATATAATATATATATATGTATATATAAATATATACATATATGCATTTATATATAAATACATATGTAAATATATATACATACATATATATACATACATATATATATATATATATATATATATATATATATATATATATATATATATATATATATATATATATATATATGTATATATTATATAATATAAATATAAAAAAGAGAGCTGTCTTATACTGAATAAAACAGAAAGACCCAACAAGTATGTTAAAAAAAAAGTCTTATGCTAAATCCAGTACTTTTTTCAAGAAAATGAACTAAAAGTCAATCAAAGTCTTATGTCAGAGAACCGCACGAAAAGCCAATACTCTAGACACTCTCGTCTCCTCTCCCTCAAGACTCACCAGAAGCAGGAGGCTGAGAAGCAGGCCAATCGCGAGCGGGAGGACGATTAGTCCTCTCATCTTGGCGATTTGACAAAGACTGATGCTGAGCTGTGCCGGGTGAACAATCGTCAGCTCCGAACGTCCTCAGTCAGACGTACGCACGCACGCACTCGCGGTCCGTGAATCATCGTACAGATGCCACACGGACAGGTGCCAGTCATCGACATGATCGCGACAGAAAAAGTCGTTTTACGTTTTTTCTGTTATAATTTTTGTCCCCTTTCACTATTCCATTGCGAAGTAAGGGTCGATTTGCATTTTCAGTCGAAGGAAGCATCGTGAATATCGACTCTCTTTCCTTGGAAAATTTGAGTGATCGATGTATTGTCTGGCGTCGCCGGTCACCCTGGCGCTAATTTGGTACAGGTGCTAAGTGACACAGGGAAGGCTACGCGTTCTGTCTGAGAAGGTCCGTAAGGAACACAATCGCATCACTTCCCAAAGGCACTTTCGACCTTCCGGCCACTGGGTAAGGTCGAGAGATTTCATTTCTTCTGTCAGAGAGAGAGAGGGGGTGGCGGGGGTTAACTCGCCACTTCCTCTTTTCGTAACGAAAACACCTGTAACAGGTGGGGCTCCCCCGCAGTCACGAAACCTCATTACTCATTCAGGAAGTGGACTTGGAACTTCGATAAGTTTATTGGATCGAGTGATATATTCCCCTCGAGGTTTTCCCTTTATTTCTCTCTTCCCCGGAGGTGAAAGGACACTCACCCCGTCCTTTTGAGAAACGACAAGGATCGCTGGCCGTCATGCAATGTACGCTGAATCACTTACAGTTACATACACATACACACACACATATCTGTGTGCGTGTATATACGCACACGGATATATATATATATATATATATATATATATTGTATATATATATATTATATATATATTATATATATATATATATATATTGTATATATATATATATATATATATATATATATATATCTATATTTTGTGTATATATAATATATATATATATATTTTTATATATACATATGAAATTATATATATATATTTTTATATATACATATATATATATATATATATACATATATATATATATATATATATATATATATATATATATATATATATGTGTGTGTGTGTGTGTGTGTGTGTGTGTATGTGTGTGTGTATGTCAATGTGTGTGTCTGTTTATATATTTATGTATGTATATATATATATATATATATATATATATATATATATATATATATATATATATATATACATATGGAGAATCTTTCAGGTCACTTTTTACCACATGCGTATGTAACAGTAACTTGTCTGCAAAGCCTTAGATCCAAATGCAAGAATTAGGAAGTAGTAATTCTGATCTCCGTTAGGGATGCGGGTTCGATTCCTGCTACCGGACATCAGAATGACTTCCTGTTTCTTGCATCTGGATTCTAAGGCTTTGTAGTGACAAGCGTATCCAAAAAGTGCGAAGAATTCGAGAAGTTAAGAGGGCATTGTGAATATTGCAATTACATAAGTATTTGTAAAAGTGACCAGTATTTTTCTATGTTCATATATATATATATATATATATATATATATATATATATATATATATATATATATATATATATATATATATATATATACATACATATACACACACACAAACACCCTCTCATACAATATGCCAGAGTGTATATCCTGATTTTGAATTCTACGATATTTCCTAGTGCCCAAGATTCTGCGCTCGAAGTGTGGCAATTAAAGAACACCACTTACCTGTTTGAAACTGAGAATCGCAGTTTCGTCAGAGAGAATTGTTTGAACAAGCTGTCTTCCACGACAAACGACATCTGGCTCTTGGAAACTATTATCGAGGTAAAGTTAGCAGCAATAATTACAGCATTTGGAACAAAAATGACAAGGGGGGAAAAATCAACAATGTGAAATTACCAAGATAAGACCACCAGTGGTGGTATTCCTAACAGAGGTGACCGGATGATTACATTAGTTATCGTTAATTATATAAAATCATGAACTAATTATTATTGCCGGTTTCAATTTTGTCTTCCTGACAGACACTTAAGCGTTCTTCCTTTTTAGTTGTCTATAAAGGAAAATCATTGAGATCATTGTCTGTCCGCCCTTAGATCTTGAAAACTACTGAACCTAGAGGGCTGCAAATTGGTATGTTGATCATCCATCCTCCAATCACCAAACATGCCAAATTGCAGCCCTCTACATTCAGTAGTTTTTATTTAATTTAGGGTTAAAGTTACACCAGATTGTGTTTCTAGCAACACTATAAGCTAGGCCATCACCAGGCCGTGGCTGAAGGTTTCATGAGCCGCGGCTCAAACAGGATTATACCGAGACCACCGAAAGATAGGTCTGTTTTCAGTGGCCTTGATTATACGCCGTACAGAAAACTCGATTGCGCCGAAGAAACTTCGGCGCATTTTCCACCTGTCGGATTTGCTTTTGATGTGGAGAAAAGGATTTTCATTATTCGTTTTCTATCTTTTTCATTATTTTTGTTATTCTGGAGAGGGCTTTGCATATTACTGATCAGGCTAGATGATTCTCATGCATATATCTAATTACCTGTCTACTGTCTATCTAGGTAAATACACCCACACACAAACACACACACACACGCACACACTCACAGACACACACACACACACACACACACACACACATATATATATATATATATATATATATATATATATATATATATATATATATATATATATATATATATATATATATGTGTTTTTTTCATGTCCCCAGTTACGGGACTTTAACTTTATTTCTCGGTGTTCGTATTGGTTTTTCACTGGGAATATGACAGAACATAGTATTTATGCCAAAGGCCAATTGCTGGGACCTATGGAGTCAATCAGCGCTGAAATGGAAATTGAGAGCAAAAAGGTTTGAAAGGTGTAACAGGAGGAAAACCTCAAAGCAGTTGCACTATGAATCAATTGTTAGAAGAAGGTGGAAAGTAAGATGGAAGAAAAGAATATGAACGGAAAGGTTAAAAATGATCCAGGGCCGAAGGCACGCTCAAAGAACAAATAATGCCTACACCGCAACATTTGGCGGCACTAACCCCTTTTGCACTGGCAGTAACAAAGACAATCTGATAACCTGATCCTTTTTATAAACCAACATCACAAAACGTGTCGTAGACATGTATGTGACATACTTACAGCTTTGACGTGACAATGTCTGAGATGAGTATGGGCCATTGTCTGAGATAAATTAATTGGAATGTTGAAAACATGATTTAGTCTTTGACATAATCTGTGGGGAAAGATGGCGTACCTCATGCAGATATTTTTTGTGTGACTAAATCTTGCCAGGATTCAGGGCGGTGGTGGGGTTGTTGTGGCGCCAGAAAAAATCCCAATAATTCATTCATTCACTATACGGTGGAGGACCGTGCAAGTTATTATTATTATTATTATTATTATTATTATTATTATTATTATTCAGAAGATGAACCCTATTCATATGGAACAAGCCCACCAAAAGGGGCCACTGACTTGAAATTCAAGCTTGAAAAAATACTGTGGTTTATTATTATTATTATTATTATTATTATTATTATTATTATTATTATTATTCAGAAGATGAACCTATTCATTTGGAACAAGCACATATGGCCTATTAAATTGAAATTCAAGCTTCAAAGAATGCTAAGTTTATTATTATTTTATTATTATTATTATTATTATTATTATTATTATTATTATTATTATTATTATTATTATTATTATTATTATTATCCAGAAGATGAAACCAATTCATATGGAACAAGGGCACTAAAGGGGCCATGGACTTGATATTCAAGCTTCCAAAGAATATTTTGGTGTTCATTTGAAAGTAGTAACAGAAGGAAATACGGAACATAGAAAGAAAGATCACAGATTTGAAAAGAAAAAATAAATTAATAAAATAATAAACAAACAAAA
Organism: Macrobrachium rosenbergii; assembly: GCF_040412425.1. Classification (NCBI taxonomy): domain Eukaryota; kingdom Metazoa; phylum Arthropoda; class Malacostraca; order Decapoda; family Palaemonidae; genus Macrobrachium; species Macrobrachium rosenbergii. The sequence continues at coordinate 28,365,208 of NC_089763.1, read as the reverse complement.
ATACAAGTAAATTATTACAATACAAGGAAAATTGTTTTTAGGGTCGTAATGCGTTTGACCTTCGCTTGAACTCTTGAGGTTGCCTAAAATATGTTAGTATTAGTTTGTATGTTGCTAAAAACAAGTTATCAACAGGTCAACGACTTGCGGATGTTGGCATTAGTTTGTAGGTTGCTCAAAAGCATGTTGTCAATAGGTCAGCGACTTACGGGTTAGTCCAGACTAATGTTTCATACAACTACCCAACATTTGTTCCACGGCTCGCTTTTCCATCGACCTGTTTCCAACTTGTTAGTGAGAAGTGTGCGACAAGGTTGCCGGCGCGGGTTGGGGACATGTTTCTCTTGAGATATCTAGGTTGATAAAGGGAAAGTGAGTTTTTATAATCCTACCTTTGAATTTATGATATCTATAGACAGTAAATAGAAAAAAAAATTTTGTTATCCTCTCCCAAGTCTACATTAGATGCTATGAAAGATTTTTTAAAAAGTACATAGATAAATCCCCTGAGCTCAATTATTATTATTATTATTATTATTATTATTATTATTTTTATTATTATTATTATTATTTATTATTATTATTATTATTATTGGAGACACAAATCCACAGTTATGTACAGTATATGTACAAATATTTAAAGATAAACTGTAGTTTTATCTTTAAATATATGTACATATACATAACCGTGGATTTGTTTCTACATTTTAAGACTTATGCCGCTATGATGATGATGATGATGATGATGATGATGATGATGATGATGATGATGATGATGATTGATGATTGATGATGATATTGATGATATGATGATGATGATGATGATGATGATGATGATGATGAAAAGACAAACCCTATTCATACGGAACAAACAGACCAGGGGGCCACTGACTTGAAATTCCAAGCTTCCAAAGAATATGGTGCTCAATATTATTATTATTATGTGTATTATTATTATATTATTATTATAATCATACAAAGATGAACCTTATTCATATGGAACAAGCCCATTGAGTGAAAATTCAAACTTCCAAGAATATGGTGTTCATTATTATTATTATTATTATTATTATTATTATTATTGTGTATTATTATTATTATTATACAAAGATGAACCATATTCATATGGAACAAGCCACCACAGGGGCCACTGAGTTGAAATTCAAGCTTCCAAAGATATGATGTTCATTATTATTATTATTATTATTATTATTATTATTATTATTATTATTATTATTATTATTATTATTATAAGATGAACCTATTCATATGGAACAAGCCCACCACAGGGGCCACTGACTTGAAATTCAAGCTTCCAAAGAATATGATGTTCATTATTATTATTATTATTATTATTATTATTATTATTATTATTATTATTATTATTATTATTATTAAAAAAGATGAACCCTATTCATATGGAACAAGCCCACCACAACTGACTTGAAATTCAAGCTTCAAAGAATATGATGTTCATTATTATTATTATTATTATTATTATTATTATTATTATTATTATTATTATTATTATTTTTATTATAAAAAGATGAACCCTATTCCAATGGAACAAGCCCACCACAGGGCCACTGACTTGAAATTCAAGCTTCCAAAGAATATGGTGTTCATTATTATTATTATTATTATTATTATTATTATTGTTATTATTATTATTATTATTATTATTATTATTATTATAAAAAGATGAACCCTATTCATATGGAACAAGCCCACCACAGGGGCCACTGACTTGAATTTCAGGCCTCCAAAAAATATGATTTCAATAGAAAGAAAAGAAAAAGGAATATTCCGAAACTTCACTACACCAACCACTTACCTCATCTAAACAAGTGTTATTATTAGGCTTAATCGATTTATTATAACGATTTCGAAGTACTCCTATATGCTGTCTATAAAAATCGTATGGATGGAAAAGTCATTATCAAACTCATCATTTCTACAATCTTATTTTTCTCTAAAACTAATGAAAAATGGTCAAAATTTGGTGACAATACCTAGGCAAATATACTTCACAGGTCTTCTACAGGGGGATTTGTCAATGAGGAATCCACATCAAGAATTAATGATTAGATTTTTTTGAAGGGGTATATTTTGCCCTGTTGAATTTTATAAAGGCCTTGATAATATATATATATATATATATATATATATATATATATATATATATATATATATATATATATATATATATATATATATATAATATAATATAATATACATGTGTGTGCGTAGGCGTTTATACATGCGACAGCATACCCCATCTCACACATGATTACGTATGTGCGTGTCCAGGTACACGCCACGTTTGAAAATATAAATCGACATCTGAGATAAACCTACATAAGGAAGCAGCAAAAAAAAAAAAAAAAAAAGAGAACAAAAATCTAAGCTGGCACCAACATTTATCTTGATGGAAAATCGTGTCAGTGACCAATTGTCATGAAACGTTCGCGTTCGTCCAGGGTATGTACTTCCCGTTCAGTTCTCGTACCTGCGAATCTTGTGGAAGCCTCTGATTAGGGAGCCGACGAAGCCGGATAGTTACGTGATTCGTCTACGTAAAGGGAATTGGCTTAGTCAGAATGTCCAACAATTTATTCTGGATGGCGTCTTACGTTCGAAACTGCCTGTCACATGAAAGGAGAATTATTATTATTATTATTATTATTATTATTATTATTATTAGCACTGTACTTGTGTAGACATTCCTGGAACTCAGGATAGTCCAATGAACATATTTATATAAAAACTCAGTTTCAACCACTGAGAGATGCAGAGTATTTTCTTGTGAATTTTTTTTTTTTTTTTTGTGAAAATTCATCTTAGCCGAACTTTTATCCTTTTAGTTTCCTGTAAACGAAAGTATTGTGGCGGCTTTGTCTGTACGTCCGCACCTTTTCTGTCTGCACTTTTTTCTGTCCGCCCTCAAATCTTAAAAACTACTGAGGCTAGAGGGCTGCAAATTGGTAAGTTGATCATCCACCTATAGTCATGAAACATACCAAATTCCAGACCTCTAGCCTCAGTAGTTTTTATTTTATTTAAGGTTGAAGTTAGCCATGATCGTACTTCTGGCACCACTATAGGTACTAACCCCCCAGGACACCGTGGCTGAAAGTTTCATACAGCATTAAACGCTGTACAGAAAACTCGATTGCGCCGAAGAAACTTCAGCGCATTTTTTACTTTTTTTTTTTTTTTTTTTACTCCGAACTTGAAGAATGAATAACCTGACCGCAGTGAACAAGTAACGAAGGTGAAATCGCCATTCATTCATTTATTCATTTCTTAGAATCTTTAAGAGCCAAGATATACTTCAGTTCTTGAGCATCGTTGATTGATATAGCTTCTTCCCTCTGGCGTTAATGAGAGAGGCTAATATATTTTTTGTTTTCCTTATCTTTGACTAATGCGTCCCTCTAGTTATGGAAGGGGCAGTAATAATAATAATAATAATAATAATAACAACAGCAATAATAATAATAATAATAATAATAATAATAATAATAATAATAATAATAATAATATACCGTATTCTATTTATACAAAAATAGCGAATATAGATTATAGCTGATATTCGTACATACATCAGCTGTAATTTACGTATGATTGAACGGTGTTCATTACATAAATTAATTACAACTACAGCTCCCTTCATGAAATAATCCGCAATATCCTTTTTCTGTGGCCATTACTTTGGTTGTTATAACAGGGACACCGCAGGTGTGGGTTTTGAGGCCACAGGGGAAAATGTTATCAACAATATGTTATTAATTGTATATTATTACCAGTTTTCTGTTAAGCTTAATTACACGTTTACGAAATCGTTATCTGCCAAATAACTGGATTGAGAGTGTAGTCTTTTATCGAGGTGTAGAAATTCCTACGCGCCTGCAGTTCTGTGTGTGTGTGTGTGTGTGTGTACATGTTTATTGTATCCACACAAATAAACACTCAGGTATACAGATATATATACAGTGTATCCACATCGACCATATACACCGCAACGCCAGTTTATAAATGCCGGAACAAGGACCCAATCTATCGAAAGATATATTTTCAAAATGTCCTATTTCTAGTACCCGGATGTGTCATACGGGTCATTAATGACTGGTGCCATCCGCATCGCGAGGTTGGCACCGGGTCTTGTTGCCATCTTCGTCAGCACATCGCTGACAGAGGAGTGACTGACGTTATCTCCTTATCAGACTGACATCTGAGGCCGGCCATTACGCCGAGTGGAAGGAAGGTCGGTCGCTTATCACGGCTTACTCGAAAAACACATTAGCTGAACTCGCGTGGCTGTTACGTAAGTCCACACGTAGTTAATGCTCTTTTTGTGGTCGGCGATTTCTTTCATGTTCCTTAAAATGTAAGAAAATGAATAACTAAATGAGTATATACAAATAAAATGTAAGTGAGTGAATTGCTAAATGGAGATATACAAAACACAGGACTGCGGTCTTTCTTTTGATTCGAAAATTTGTTTAGGAAGTTAATTGAGTATAAAAATATTTGATTATAAAGGTAATTGTAATGTAACTGAATGCTGACGGGCTTACTTAGGGCAAAAAATTATATGACTTCATAGAATCAATGTTATTTTATCGCCAAAATGAACACACTTTTTTTTTATTGAAAATTCCCAAAAAAATTACATCATCTCAGTGAACAAGGATTCTGATAATAAAATGTTCTGATGTAAAATATAATAAAACATGAGAACAGAGGCACAGCAGAAAGCGAATGGAGAAAGTCAATAAAATAAAGGAATTACAAGAATCAAAAATGTCTTGTTTTAAACTTAGACACCTTTGTTGATGGTCGATACTGACTGAGCTAAAATGATGTCAACATGAGCCCTTGGTCAGAGAATTTCTGTTAGGGAGTAAAAAGAGTTAAAAAAAAAATGAGCCGAAGTTTCTTCTGCGCAATCGAGTTGCCTGTACAGCGTATAATGCCGTATGAAACTTGCAGCCACGGTCCGGTTGGTGGCCTGTGTTATTGGCACCTATAGCGGTGCCAGACGTACGATTATCGTTAAATTTAATCTTAAATAAAATAAAAACTACTGAGGCTAGGGGGCTGTAATTTGGTATACTTGATGATTGGAGGGTGGACGATCAACATACCAATTTGCAGCCCTCTAACCTCAGTAGATATTAAGATCTGAGGGTGGACAGAAAAAGTGCCGACAGACAGATAAAGCCATCTCAGTAGTTTTCTTTTACAGAAAATTAAAATGAATATTAAAATGAATATTAAGGTTCATGTGGACCTCAGGACTCTGAGCAACCCAAATAGCGAGGGCTATCAAGTTCACTTGAATTTGTATTAGAATGACTTTGCCTTACAGCACAGAGCTATGAAAATGATTTATGAAACAAACCTTCCCTTAATTACACTGAGTATTTGTATAATTTTTCTATGATGCTCAGGATTTCATGATAAGAATCTATAATAAAAAAATCGGAGTGGATCTTGTTTGTCCTACCCCGGGTGACAGCATGGAGACATGACGCAGTCACCCACAACCTGAAAACCGGTTTGTCCGCCCCGGGTGGTGGTGGGGTAGGTAGGGGAACACAATAGTATGGGAGACATCCGCCAAACTCCTGCAAACCTGTTTGTCCGCCCCAGGTGGTGGTGGGGTAGGTAGGGGAACACGATAGTATGGGAGACATCCACCCTACTCCTGCAAATCTGTTTGTCCGCCCCGGGTGGTGGTGGTGGAGTAGGTAGGGGATTGGGAGGGCAAGGGAGTCAGCAGCGCCGGGTTACAGGGTTTGTAGTGCACGCCAGCAAGGCTTGTCATTAATATTCGACCGACGTCATAAGCACTCATTAATGAATATATCTACGGGACATACAGTGTATTCCAAGGTTCTAGAGTCTAGAGCCTTTGAACCTTGAAGAATAAAAGCCATGGGCGCCTTTGGCTAGAGCGAAAGAGCATATCAGAGAGCCTTGGCTAAAGGTAAGGTGCCAATCAGAGGCCATTGATGAAAGATAATATATTATTATTATTATTATTATTATTATTATTATTATTATTATTATATATATATATATATATATATATTTTTATATATTTATATATATATATGTATATATATATATATATATATATTTACTGTATATACATATGTATTTAAATGTATATATATATATATATATATATATATATATATATATATGTATTTAAATATATATATATATATATATATATATATATATATATATATATATATATATATATATATATATATATATATATATATATATATTATTTCATATATATACATGCATATACATCTACTGTATATATATATACATATATATATATATATATATATACATTTATACATCTGTATGTATAAATATACATATACACACATATATATATATATATATACATTTATACATCTGTATGTATAAATATATATATATACACACATATATGTATATATATATATATACTATATATATATATATATATATATATATATATATATATATATATATATATATATATATATATATATTCACACCATAGAAATAGCTAAATAAAGCGCACATTTTTACATCCACATTACAAGACACACGATGCCTCAACATTCAAGCCAAATTAGCCGAGAATAATAAAAGGGAAAGTTCGTCTGCAGATCAAAGCCTGCCGCCCGTGAAAGTAATTACCAAGTATGTCCTCCCGGAAGGAAGGTGATACGACCATAATTTACGACATGCTGTGGTAATTAGATAATGGTTCTTAGTAGTGCAACAAGAGAGGATTCGATCGAGAGATAATGGTGACAGGGGCCATCAGATACAAAGTGGTCGTTTGTCTTTCTGACACGTTAGCGTACGGACGGGACTTTTTGTTTTGGAACGAAGGGTAAACCCTTTCTTGGTCTCTGAAGGGTCTATTTGTCGGTGGTCGCGAATAGAGAAGGTTTGGTTTTTAACAACTGAAACTGTGCTATATGTCTTTGCAAGACCACAGGCGTGACCTACTTCTGACAGGCTAAAGAAAGAATTATTTGGAAGTTTTGTATATTTCTATTTTTCTACAAAATAAAGAGCGTGCACACGTATAATATATACATATGCATATATCTACCTATCTATCTATCTATATATAATAAATAAATATATATATATATATATATATATATATATATATATATATATATATATATATATATATACATATCTATATGTACATATATATATATATATATAAATATATATATATATATATATATATATATATATATACATATATATATACATATATATATATATATATATATATATATATATATATATATATATATATATATATATATATATATATATATATATATATATATATATATAGAGAGAGAGAGAGAGAGAGAGAGACAAAACTGATTTCAGGAGACCTATGGTTTTTCTCGAAATTTGTCTCTGTTGATTAATTAGGTAAACTAATAATACCCTAAGTTACAGAATGAGACAAGTTGCCGCTATTCCCACTGGAATATTATTGCGAAAGCTAATTCCTTTGCTATTTAACTGCCAAAAAGTAAGACGTCCTGGTAAGAAGAAAAATTATTGTAAAATTATGTAAATGCTATGAAATAACTGTAAAACTGCATAAATGTATTTTTCTAATAAAAAAACTCCCCTTACTGGGGATGGCTAAATCCTTTGTAGTTATGTTAATAGTATATAGTCTCTTTAAATGCAATGCTAGCCTACCTGAATTCCTGCTGGGCTGGCCAATTTTTTTGTTAGATCCTAATGTTATCGGTTTTGCTAATTCGTCCTCAGTTATAAAATACCTTGTTGGTTGAGCTTCCGCGTTGCAAGGCAACATGACATCTTTCGTTTAGATCTAATATCATGTTATTGGACGAGTAAATTTAACAATTTAAAATTTTAGTTAACAATTTAACTAAAATCTGATTAAAGGAGTTAAGGCACTGCTAAAGTATGTGAAGACTTACGAAATGAACTAATCTGTAGCTGCTGTATCCGAGATCTCACAGAATGAATTGATTCAGTGCTATCTGGCTGACATCTGAGTGAGTGAGCTTATTTACTGGTGTGCTGAGTGACTTTATTTGGTCTGAGGTATCTCGTTTGCCAGCTAATTCACTGCTCACTTACCTGATATTTTTTGGGATAAACAAGTTCACTGCTACACTGGTATTTTTTATGGAAAAAATTCGCTACCATAGTTAGCCTTATCAAAACACTGACAAACTAGCCAATTCACCGTCAACTTAGCTATTGATAGTACAGTCATTCTGTGGCGACATATGTGTCTTTACATGTTAACTTCTCTACCGACAACCTCATGTGGTTATCAAGCTAAGCATTGTGTTACCTGTTCAGAGCAGAACAGAACAGAATATAGAATTTAGGCCAAAAGCCAGGCGCTGGGACCTGTGAGGTCATTCAGCGCTGGAAAACCTCGCAGTTGCACTATGAATCAATTGTTAGGAGAGGGTGGAAAGTAAGATGGAAGAAAGAGAATATGAACCGAGGTACAGTAAAAGGAATGAAAGGGGGTTGCGAAGAAACTTGAGTAATGCCTACGGTGTATCGCATGAGGGCGTTTGTTACCTGTTCCGTTGATCTCTTTCTAATTCAGGTAAATGTTTGCCCAAACCATTTGTTGTTAGTCGAATAATTTTTTGCCAGTCTTTAATTACTGAAATAATTTCTTGGACTCCCTAAATAGCCAGTAGCTTTACCACAACTCTCGCCCACTTGGGAAAGCGCTTTCCACCTCATTCCGTTAACACGGCAACCACTCTGTTACCACGCGGATAATTCTTTTTGCCGAGGCATACTTCCACCGACCTGATTCCTGGCTTTAAGGATAGACGGAAGTACATCTGGCAGCGAGGTCATTGCGTGACGACAGTTTACCAACCATCTGCGCCACTTCGCTGCTGTAATAATCGCTACGTTCGTCTCTGTCGTATTTTCAGCCTCTTTTTTTTTTATTTCCATTATTCTCTTCCCTGACTTCCGGCTTCAGATATCATCTCCGTTCGTCTCTCGTTTTCGTGGTGGAGTTTCGAATTCGGTTATTATTGTGGATTCTCAATTTATTTTCTCTTATTTTTCTCTACGTTTTTGATTTGTCTACATTCGTGACCCCGTTTGCCTCTCGTTTCCTGTGGTAGTTTTTCGTTTCAATTTCCCCACGAATCGAAAAAAATATCTACATTCACCACAACATTATATTTTTTCCTTAAGCCATCTTAGCCATAACTCTAAACTCCTCTTTGATAGTTTTTTTTTTAATTTCCTCACAGAAAACCTACATTACCATAGCAATGCAATTTTCCATAAAATATCTTATTTTGATTTGATTTCGTTCACACTTTTCATTGATTCCCCTTTGGTATAGCTTTCACACTCTTTGGTAGTTTTTCTTTTTTAATTTCCTCACAAAAACTTCTACATGCACTATGGCATTGTAATTTTCCATAAAGTCATCTTAGTTCATTTCATCCTGTCTACACTTTTCATTGAGCCCTTTGGTATAGATTTCTGCTTTACACATTCAGATCGATGTAACTTTATTCCTGTAAATGCGTTGTATCTTCGTTTCCACTTTTCGTTATTTGTAATTTTCACATGAATTTCAGATTACTCCTCTTCTCCTATCACGTCTTCTCTTTCGTCACATCTGGATACTATTTTGCTGACGCTCAGAAGATTATTGGCATCTAATAATAACAGTAATAATAAGTAGGAGAAGTTCATTGACAGCTTCACAACAATATTCTGCTCTATGCGTGAGCCTCAGGGTCGGTGAACTCTAGGAAATAAGATCTCAAAAAGGCGATGTTGTTTATAAACTCAAAACAACACGAAAGGAATAATCGTATGAAAATGTAGAAGTGTTTACATTTGTAATTACGTGTCGAGTCTGATATTCGCAAGGCTTCCTTTAACCTCCAAGATTGTGGTATTTATGCCACGTGTCTGAGTTCTTTTGGGTATATATTCCACGTGTCTCAGTTATTTTGGGCATTCATGCTAAGTGTCTCAGTTCTTTTGGGCATTCATGCTACATGTCTGAGTTATTTTGGGTATTCATGCCACATGTCTGAGTTCTTTTGGGTACTCATGCCACGAGTCTAAGATCTTTGGGGTATTCATACTATGTGTCTCAGTTCTTTTGGGTATTCATGCCACGTGTCTCAGTTTTTTGGGTAGTCGTGCTACATGTCTGAGTTATTTTGGGTATTCATGCCACGTGTCTCAGTTCTTTTGGGTATTCATGCTACATGTCTGAGTTATTTTGGGTATTCATGCCACGTGTCTGAGTTATTTTGGGTATTCATGCCACGTGTCTCAGTTCTTTTGGGTATTCGTGCTACATGTCTGAGTTCTTTTGGGTATTCATGCCACGTGTCTCAGAATCTTTTGGGTATTCATGCCACGTGTCTCAGTTCTTTTGGGTATTCATGCCACATGTCTCAGTTCTTTTGGGTATTCATGCTACATTTCTTAAGGTCTTTTGGGTATTCATGTTATGTGTCTAAGTTCTTTCAGGTATTTGTGGTACGTTTTCAAGTTCTTTTGGGTATTCATACTAGATGTTTGAGTTCTTTTGGGCATTCATACTACGTGTCTGCGTTCTTTTCGGTATTCATATTACGTGTCTGCGTTCTTTTGGGTGTTCATACTACGTGTTTGAGTTCTTTTGGGTATTCATACTACGTGTCTGAGTTCTTTTGGGTATTCATACTAGATGTCTGAGTTCTTTTGGGTATTCACACTACGTGTCTGAGTTCTTTTGGGTATTCATACTAGAAGTCTGAGTTCTTTTCGGTATTCATACTACGTGTCTGCGTTCTTTTGGGCATTCATACTACGTGTCTGCGTTCTTTTGGGCATTCATACTACGTGTCTGCGTTCTTTTGGGTATTCATACTACGTGTTTGAGTTCTTTTGGGTATTCATGCCAGTTTTCAAAACTTTTCTTGCATTCGCGTCACATGTTCGAGATTTACTTTTATCCATGTAACGTGGCATAGGTCTTTTTAGCACTCATGACACGTTTGAAATTTTTTTTTGTATTCCATGTATTAAAGATCTTTCCAGTGCTTGTTACACGTCCAAGATCTTTTTCATGTCCAGCCTTCGTGTCTGAGATCTATTTGGTTATTCAGTGAATGCGCTTCTGTACTTTTTATAACCTTTATTAACCGATAAACATGTCCCTTCAATATTCAGTCCACATAATGATAATTATTTCAGCTCTGGTTGTTCAGTGAATGTGCTTCTGTAATTTTCATAACCTTTATTAATCGATACACATGTCTCTTGTACATTTTGATTTTGTGGGTCTGCGTTTGTAATAATAACGGGGCTTGGTAGACCACACACTGGACAGATAAGACACTGCCAGACTCCCCTTTCATTACAGGTGTTGGAGCCTTATCTACTTGGCCTGGTTTACTGCAAGTCCTTCAGAGAATAACGAGAGTAACGAGGGATGGTAATGAGAATCTCTCCTCATAAACGTGAGAGGAAATGTCAAGGGGGGGAAATTGAAAAGAAAATGAATGCATCAGGAGACCTTGCTCAAGGAAAGGTTTTGGTTCATCTCTAGAAAAAGTAGGTTAATTGAACACAGTTCCGTTCGTCTTACAAAATGAGATGCAATGTCAGACACGATCTATCAAAAATGCTGGATCAGCAGATTATATGATTAACTCTTGGGAGATAACAGGGCGTCTGATTTTCGCCTGTCTGTAATTATTTTTGTAATTTCTGTGGATTCTCTGAATAATTCTTAAATTACCAAAAATGCTCGATCAGCAGATTATAATGAACTCTTGAGAGAGATGTCAGGGCGTCTGATTTTCGTCTCTCTGTGATTATATTGTAATTATTTTGGGACTATTCGGATATAAGTCTTTAAACATCTCGAGTAAGACTCTCCAAGCTTTCATTTTCGATTTGTCGAAGCGTTACCGAGGAAATTTTTCGGGAGCTCGGAGATGAATGATAAAATCTAAATGCATTAAAATGCTTTCCCGGACGTATTTTCCCCAGATGTAACCGAGCACCGAGGCCTTTCCCTGAAAAAAGCGGGACGCCATATCTTAAAAACCAACCATAGAATTTTCATGAAAATAATCTCATTATGTTTCCCACACCCAAGTTCTCTGGTCCAACGTAACCCAACCTAACCTTGCCTAACCTAACCTAACCTAGGGGCATGGAAAAAAAAACCGGGGCTGGTACTAGTATACATCTCGGAAATTTGCCTCCCGGACGCAGGTAGAGTGACGCTGAAGAAATAACGGAAATAAAAATACATGCAAGGTGGATTTCACATTCACAATGACAATTAGTTATATAGATTAACGGATTGTAAATTAATTAAAAAATAAATTGAAAATTAATCAGAAGAAACAAAATTAAAATAAAAACAAAAAACCGCAAGACAGAAGAACCTGTGCAGTAAACACTCACCCATACAAATAAACACAGATGTTATTGCTATTTACATATATATGATATTGAATTTTTATCACATCACCGTGATTCACAGACAAGTATTGCTTACAAACGTCCTTTAATATCCAATTCCTCTACCCTGGAAATAATATATTTTCATATATGTTGCTCCGTGGAATTTTTTTAGGTGATAATAAGTTCTGTCGTCTTGGGCCCGGAACCACAGAAGAACAAGAACTCAGGACGACAGTGACGCCTTAAAACCACACGGCCATCGAGGGGGTAACATATATATATATATATATATATATATATATATATATATATATATATATATATATATATATATATATATATATATACACCTGTTGTTCAACCCTTAGGTGCTGGCTTTATATGGAGGGGGTTATATTATATAAATAACAACCTGTTGTTCAAATACTGAGGAGTTCCATCGTTTTGGCGTGTTGCTGCTATTAGTAGTAACGCAGATTTCTGAAAAGGGGTTGACCCTTCACGAAAGAGGTAATACAGTATAAGGGGAATAAACGACAAGGAAATATACAACAGAATACATAACTATGAAAAGAGAGGTAACGCAGAGAGAGTTTTTCTCTCCTGAACCGAAAATATCAAATAAAACAAAATGAAAGAAAATAAAAATAAACGGAAATCAAGGAAAATTAAAGTAAAATAATAAAAAAAAACAATAAATCTAGATAAAAATGATAAAATAGAAACACTAAGATAAAATAAAGCCAATAGAAGAACTAAGATTAAAGAATGGAAACGAAATGAGAATAAATGTGAATCAATTTAAAAACAACTAAAGACAAACACATATGGAAATGCATAATACCAGAATAAACTAATATTATATATATATACATATAATTTTAGTTTATTATGTATATATATATCCCATCTGTTTTTTGTCTTCATTTGTTTAAAATTGATTCACATATATTTTCATTTCGTTTCCATTTTTTTAATCCTTCTTAGTTTTTCCATCGACTTTATTTGATTTTAGTGTTTCTATTTTATAGTTTTTATCTAGTCGTATTTTATTTATATATATATAGTATATATATATATATATTTTTATCTAGGTGTATATATATATATATATATATATATATATATATATATATATATATATATATATATATATATATATATATATTCATAAAATGGACGACAAGCCGTTTTGTACGGTGCCAATCGCGATCATGAGCGTTGGCACTCCGTCAGCTCCGCTTCATCCCACGCTCGTATCGGGAGCGCCTGCGCGCTTTTTTGGGGCCAATCGTATGCGAGATTGACCCAGTTGCCGGGGGGACAACTGGGAAGTAAGCGTTTGGTCAAAATGACTCCGTACGATTAAGGTTTTTTTTTTTTTTTTTTTATTTTTAAGGAACGAGCTTTCTCGAGTGTCCTGGATGAAGGGAGAGTTGGAGAATCTGGTTTCCGTGTCCCGTCACTGAGTGGGAAGTCGGCTTAAAGGAATATTTCTACTGATACGGTGAGCCAGTTTTTTTTCTTATTTGTAAAGGGTGTAGGTTGTCATTATATATGTATTCACATACACACACACACACACACAATATATATATATATATATATATATATATATATATATATATATATATATGTTGTTCGTATATTTTATATATATGTATATGTACATATGTTATATATATGTATATATATATACATACATATATATATATATATATATATATATATATATATATATATATATATATATATATATATATATATATATATATATACATGCATATATACATACATATATATAATATACGGTATTTTTACCAGATACTTATAAACTTATATTATTTTATTTGCAATAACCACAATGCCCTCTTAACTTCCCGATTTCCTCACAATATTCACATACTTTTTTTCACTACGAAACCTAACGACCCAAATAAAGGAATAATGATCATCAATTAGCGATCAGTATAATGAAGTGGAATTTCAACATCCTAAAAACGTCAGTAATTATCAATGAGAGATGGAAAATTACAGAAACATTTGCAATAAAATTAGAGCTCTTAAGATGGAATTTATTTACGAGTTAAAAATAGGAAAACTCGAAACCTAACGACCCAAATAAGGGAAATTTTACCTTAAATTTGCGATCATCTGAGAAGTGAAATTTATCCAACAGTTAAAGATAGAGAAAATTGTCAAGAAATTTCCTTGATTTTCCCTAAAGGAAATTCACCTTAAATTTTTAGAATCTGAGAAGGAAATTTATCCTATGAGTTAAAAATAGAGGAAAACTCAGGGAAATTTCCCTGATTTTCCCATAAGGGAAATTTACTTTAAATTTCTTACGCCAGAGAAGGAAATTTGTCCTACGAGAAAAGATAGGAAAACTCAGGGAAATTTCCTTGATTTTCCCCTATAGGAAATTTTTACCTTAAATTTCTTACGCCAGACAGAAATTATCGTGCATTTTACAAATGAAAAATTACGGTCGTTACGCTGGCGCCACAAAGTGACGTCATTCGATGGTGCATTTTGATTGGTCGCTGCATCTATAAACAAGTAAAACATGCGCCGAAGTTTCTTCGGCGCAGTCGAGTTTTATGTACAGCGTATAATGCTGTGTCAAACTCTCAGCCACGGCGCAGTGCTGGCCTGCATTGTTGGCACCTATATCGGTGTCAGACGCACGATCATGGATAATTTTAACCTTAACAAAATAGGGTTCATTTGGAGGCTAGAGGGCTGCAATTAGGTTTGTTTGATGACTGGAGGGTGGATGATCAACATACCAATTTGCAGCCCTCTAGCCTCAGTAGTTTTTAAGATATGAGGGCGGACAGACATCGTGTTTCCAGGGAGGTCACGAAAATGAATCACCTTTAGCCTTCAATTTCCGAGCGATTGCCTTTCGTAAAACCTTGATTCAAGTCCACTGAAATGGGGCACAGTCCCCCCCCCCCACCCCCGGGCTATCGGTTCAACGATGCGATATAATCGTAATGACTCTGTAGACGTGATCGCTAATCGAGTGTGGGCTGAACATTCTCTTATATTGTTCGTTGTTTACGTTTTTGAGATCGTTATATTCCGAACACAATGGTTTAGCGTTTTTCATTTTTTTATCAGGTCAGATGGTTAGTTTTGTAAACAATATTGATTTACCTGGCTGAATATTTTTTTTTAACTAATTTACAACATATTTCCCTTTTACACTTTAAATGCTTGAAATGAAGCGTTTTTCATTTTTTTATCAGGTCAGACGGGTAGCTTTGTAAACAATATTGATTTACATGGCTAATTTTTTTTTATCTAATTTACAACTTATTTCCCTTTTACCGTTAAATACTCGATTTATTACATTACGAAAAGATAATAAATCAAGCCTTTTTCATCTTTTTTATCAGGTCATACGAGTAACTTTGTAAACAATATTGATTTACCAGGCTGATTATTTTTTAACTAATTTACAACATATTCCCTTATTGCACTTTTTTTTACTCGATTTATTACATATAAAATGGTAATAAATCGAGCGTTTTTCATTTTTTTTAATCGGGTTAGATGGGTAATACTTAAACTTAATTGATTTATTACATTTAAAAAGGTACACAAATTAAAGCCTGGTGTTCGATTTTTTCGAAATGTTTTTATCGAGCATTTAGTCAATAGGTTCTCGTCAAAAAAAGAAAGAAAAAAAAAACTGGTTTTTCAGTTTTTGTAAAGGAAAACTGTGAGAAGGTTATATGTGTCCGCACTTATTCTGTCCGCTCAGATTAATTACTGAGGCTAGAGGGCTGCAAATTCCAATGTTACAACCTCCAGTCATCAAGCATTTTTGCACTTTCAGTTGTTTTGAAATTTCAGTTAGCCATGATCGTGCCTGGCAAAAATGGTGCCAATAACACAGGCCAGCACCGAGTCGGGCTGAAAGTTTTTTGGACAGCGGCTGAGAGTTTATGGATGGCTGAGGTAATGGCAGCATTATAAACAACAGAACGTTCGGCTGACCTTGAACAAGAAAATTGTTTAAATACCGAGATATCATTCCCTGGCTTCTATGTTCCAAAAATATTTCAGAGACTAATTGAAAAGTAATGATTACATTTCTGAGACAAATAGTCTTAAGAATAATAGAGAGAGAGAGAGAGAGAGAGAGAGAGAGAGAGAGAGAGAGAGAGAGAGAGAGAGACAATGCCTTAAAGAACTGTAAAAATATAAGAAACTGAAATGTTCAATTAGATTATATTGAGGTTGACTGTGAGGGAGAGATTGATATAAATCTGAAGAATATTAGATGCCTAAAAATGTTATACACTCAATTGAAATGTACAATTAGATTATTTTGAGAGAGCATTGTGTCTTAACAATAAGGTGAAGAGAGAGAGAGAGAGAGAGAGAGAGAGAGAGAGAGAGAGAGAGAGAGAGAGAGAGAGAGAGAGAGAGAGAGAGAGTAGCTTACTATCCCCAAAATATCAGGAAATATAGACTAATTGAAATGTACAATTAGATTATTTTGAGAATACGGAAGAGAGAGAGAGAGAGAGAGAGAGAGAGAGAGAGAGAGAGAGAGAGAAAGAGAGAGAGAGAGAGCATCTATTATGCCTCAAATACTATAAATATATAGACTAATTGAGCCATTACATTACATTATTTTGAGAAGGTAGTATTGTGTTGAGAATACGGGCGAAGAGAGTCACGCTTACCTTTTTCTGTCCGTCCTCAGTGTGAGGCAGTCTTTGATGTCTACTGAGAGTTGCTAACCATCTTCCGGCATATTTGCATCTTCCAATGGTCTGGGATGCATCTTAGATATTTGTCGAGCTATTTTAAACACATCTCCAGTCACCCTGTTATGTTCTTCAGATGAGCTGGCATTGAATAGACGCTGCATTATCGATGCTGGTGCGTGGTGGATTAATGTCCAGTGTGCTTTTTAATTTTTAGTTTTTGGCACTATTAATCTACCTCGCTTGCCTTTTTGATAATTTTAGTTCCATGATGTTTTTCGGATCTGTTTCCATGCTTGAATTACCTGAAGGTTCTCTTCACTTCAAGACTATATAAATTTAAGAATTGTAAGTCAAGGTCCTTAACACTATTCTAGCTGTAATGACCTTGTGAGCCGTGTGCAATATCCTTTTGAAAGTGTGGGTCATTATGGACATGTTCAAGTGGCTGAGAATTTCATGCATAATCATGTGCAGCTTTTCTAGTTTGAGAGTTCTATTTTGCCAGAATTGTTATTTGATCATTGCATAACATAGAACATCACACACCAAGGTCTTTAACTGCTTGTTTTTGTGATTGTCTCATTATTAGGAACATATAGCATTCCTACTTTAAATAGTTCATTGATTCAAATTTATCGAGTTAAATACCATCCTATTTATCTCTGCCCATTTATATTTTGTTTACTTTGTAAAGGAGTTCATCTTCACAAGCGCTTATTCCATCCGAAACTTACTACTGAAACATTAAATGTCTGCAATCATAATCACAAACAAAGACTGACACTCCCTTGGTACACCGATATTATAGCTTCACTGTGATTTCCTCATCGTTTGCAATCACTGTTTTCTATTTTGCAAAAATTCTTTTTATCCATCTTCTAATTTGTCAACAATGTTATGTTTTTAATTTTTTCGCTAAGATATATGGACTTTGTCAAAAGAGAAAGTCTAGG
>NC_089763.1:28339509-28342009 GCF_040412425.1 Macrobrachium rosenbergii | reverse complement strand
AAATAATAATAATAATAATACTCTGAATACTTTTAAATAAATAATAATACACACAATAATAATAATAATAATAATAATAATAATAATAAACATACATTTGTAAGTCACTGAGGTCTTTAAACTCAAAATATTTACAGCACGACTGATTTTTCTATCCTCAAAATAAAACGAAAACACTGACTTTTCACCGCCTTTTGAACAACACAGAGCCATTATCTGCCCGAGTTATTTCTGATTTATGTCCTGTGGTCTCAGGGCGCAATATTCTTTTTCATTTTCATCGTCACAAACACATGTGCGACTGTGGATACGTCATAAACAATTCAGCAGAACTGTCTGCCGTTATCAGAAGCGTAACTGGCTTGTGCCCGCCTAACTGATCTTAATTATTTGGTAATAGTGATAAGCTCCCGTTTGGCCGGTTTATATAACGGCAATTATGACGTCGGAATGAGGGACTCGATGACAACACAAATTCTCTGATTTCGGAATTATTCGCGTCATGGCGTGGCGAAGGGGCGAGTAAGCGCCGGCGTCTACAAACTCACTAATTTATTCGGACAACGGAGAGGTCACTAACTCTTGCGAGCGGTAATGTAGCGTCCGGCACCAGGCGAACGAAAACAGAGGTCGCCACACGATCATTTGTGTTTGCTGACAGATGAATATATATGCATATAAATTGATAGACAAGGCATGACTGAAGCTACATAAATGCTGACGCTGTAATGCGTACGGTAATAAAGGTATATTGAACATGACAATAATATGAATGGAAATGTGTGTGCGCGTAGATGTTGCGTATAGATGTCAGGCTGCAGTTCCTTAAGCATTGCTCAACATTATTAGTGCTATATTATCACAGCGAGGACGTAAAACAACAAAGCTGGCCTGTCATTCCTGCTGTTTGGCCTACGCTAGCACGGGCTCTTGTTCCAAAGAGCAGCAGCCCTTGACAGCTGACTTTTATCAAGTGCATTTTCTACCTTGAACTATGGTGAGCAACGTCATATATATATATATATACATATATATATATATATATATATATATATATATATATATATATATATATATATATATAAACGGCTACTTGTTGAAAAGCGTTATTTTGTCCCTACTTCGGAACCCAATAAAATATATCTATTTTTCTCTACCCGGTAATTTTTATGTTCCCAAGAACACAAGACGTAAGTTTCATCTAGTGACTTTACGAACACCGAAAAATTCTTCTTTATCGTCATCCATGTGGATTTGTATGTAGCTAAGACTCATCCAACAACAACATTAGACGAAAGATTCACGTTGCCTTTGCTTTGTTGAACTGCTTCTTTCTGACGAGCAATAGGAGGGCAAATGTGTATCTTGCGTCTGTTCAGCGTAACATCAATTAAGTCAATAAAAAAAATATATGAAATTCTGACACTTTTTATCACACCTTCTGTTTCTGCATTTAAACCTTTTTAATGGAAACTAGCATAAGGTGAAAAAAGCATCGTAACTAAGTCCTTTGTGGCTCTACTTCTGTCCCAAAATCCACTCGAGACCAACTGGATACGGAATAGAAGATTTAGGCCGAAGGCCAAGCGCTGGGACCTATGAGGTCATTCAGCGCTGAAGCGGAAATTGAAAGTAAAAACATTTGAAAGGTGTAACAAGACTCAAGCCTCGCAGTTGCACTAGGAAACAGTCGTTAGGAGACGGTTGAGGAAAGTAAGATGGAAGAAAGAGAATATGAACGGAGGTACAGTCAAAGGAAAGAAAGAAGTTGCAGCTAGGGGCCGAAGTGGTGCTGCAAAGAACCTTATGTCATGCCTACAGTCCACCGGGGGAGGCGCACTGACGGCGCTAGCCCCCTACAGGACACTGGAGACGAAAGATGCGTTTTGACTTTGTGTTTGTCTCTTAAAAAAAAAAAGGGGGTATTTAAGGACTCTGCCCTACGGTACTTTGTTTGTCTTGCAGCGAAACAACAAGAAATGAAAGATTCAGGATAAATTTATTATTATTATTATTATTTTGGTCTATCACAGTCATCCTATTCGACTGGGTGGTTTTATAGTGTGGGGGAGGGGGAAGAGTTCAGGGTCGCATCCTGCCTCCTTAGGAGTCCATCACTTCCTCACTATGTGAGCTGTTTCTAGTAGCACACTTTCTGCATGAGTCCTGGAGCTACTATGTCCAGTTTTTCCAGATTCCTTTCAGGATCTTGGATCGTGCCTAGCGTTCCTAATGATTATGGATACATTTCCACTGGCATATTCCATATCCTTCTTATTTCGATTTTCAGGTCTTGATTTTTATCAATTATTATTATCAATTTTATTATTATTATTATTATTATTATTATTATTATTAATAATTAATAATATTATTATTATTATTATTATTATTATTTAACGAGCCCATTACAGGATTAATACTGACATGAAATTTCAATTATTTCAAAGAATATGGTACTCATTAAGAAGGAGTTAGAGAACGTGAAGGAAAATACAGA
>NC_089763.1:28289509-28334509 GCF_040412425.1 Macrobrachium rosenbergii | reverse complement strand
TTGCAAAGTTACAAGTTTCAATAATTAGAGGTGGGATTGTCATACAATAAACACTCATATGTCTTTAAATGCTTTATGAAGCTTTTGGAAATGTCAGTTTTATTTTATATAAGGCTTTATACTGAATCACTTTCCAATATCAAAATTATGTTTCCTGTTCCGCCATCTGATCGTTGTCTTTGAGTTATATAAATCCTGATGCTATCAAATAGGGTTTTGGGCTAAATAACAAATTGTAATTTACCCTCATTAATTAATTAATTCTTCGTAGCTTATATTTGGAAAATATACTTTTAATAAAAGTAACTCGCTGAAAGTGTGATATGTGTATGAGGTTGAAAGTGGAATGTGACGATAAAGTCTCGAGGATTTAACCTTATTAAAACAGTATTTTTGAATAATAATAATAATACAATAATATTAATACATAACACATAATAATATTATTATTATTATTATTATTATTATTATTATTATTATTATTATTATTTCTTCCTCCAATATACATAGAAAAAACATTTTCGAAAGTAACATACTGAAAATGTCATATGCATTGCCGTACAGTAAATGAGGTTGGTTGAAAGTGAAATGTGAAGATCAAATCTCGTAGGTTAACGACAAGCAGAGAACTTTCATTCAGGGAGGGTGAATCCCGTAGAGTTTAACGGCGCCGTGGACTATTATTAGAGAACGAGTGTTAACGGTAGACTAAAGCAATTGTTTTGAGCGTCTATTTTTCACAATATATCGTAATTATTTGGCTTGATTTAGTTGAACAAAATATGATTATTTTTTTTATTATATTTGTATGAACTTACGAAATTATGATTCAGTTCCTTTCATTTCGAACTTAATCAGTGAATAACTTCAAAAAAGTTCGACTAAAGAGCGATAGAACTTTAGCACTAATTCAACTACAAAGGGGAAATGAGCCTGGTTAATAACAATAAAATATTCTCTCTCTCTCTTTCTCACTGCATCAGTAACTTAGATATTGCGACGCCAGTTTTATTAACCATAAATCAATCAAATCTCTCTCGCTCTCTATCTCTCTTACGGCGTCAGTAACCTAGATAGGGCAACGCCAGTTTTGGTAACAATAAATCAACCAAATCTCTCTCTCTCTCTCCCTCTCATCTTAGTCTTTGTTTCCTCCTTCTTCCAGGCTCTGTTTCTCTCATTAATGTGAAACGATAGATAAAAACTCATCATAGGAAATAAAATGATAAACTGGTAGATAAATCTTGATTTTCGAATTTCAGAAGACAGTCCATTGTAGAGGGTCATTCATTTATGGAAATGAACATGTAAGCCTGCAGCATATTTACCAATGACGGCGGGGGTGCAAATTTAATTACACGGATACATCGCAGATAGACACTTTTCTTTGAACTAGCAGGTTAATCCAAAAAAGATATTTTTAATGAATAAAGTATTTATATAGACACACACACATATATATATATTATATATATAATATACTGATATATATATATATATATATATATATATATATATTATATATATATATTTATATATATATGTATGTATGTATAATTTTTTCTAAGATTTGGGGGTAAGTGTCTCACTTTCTTTTTATGTGGCTGCCCATGGAAATGAACAATGGTTTTCAGATGCCTGGAGGCTCTGAAAATGATATATTATGTAGATATTGAGATTTATAACCGAATTTTATCTCAGTACCTCCCGTCAGTTTTAAGAGAAAGAGGGAAAATGAAGGGAATCTGTCAGTTTGTCATGACAACAGAGAATTGAAAATGTTACATTATGTCAATAGCGAGATTTAAATAAGAATTTTATCTCGAAATTCTCCTTCATTATTAAGATAAGGAGGATGCAGTAGAAAATGGGCCTTGCTTTTCGGCGCACCGAGCTTTCACAGTGTATAACGCTGGCATGAAACTCCCAGCCGCGCCCTCCATGTAGCTCTCAGCCGCGGCCCATGAAACTTTCAGCCACGGCCCGGTTGTTGCCTTTGTAGTTGGGACCTATAACGGTGCCAGCCGCACGATCATGGCTATTTAACTCAATAAGATAGTTCACAGGAGGCTGTGGGGAGGCTGCAATTTGGTATGTTTGGTGATTGGAGGGCGGATGATCAACAAACTAATTTGCAGCCCTCTAGCCTCAGCAGTTTTTAAGATCTCAGGGCGGACAGAAAAAGTGCGGACGGACAGCCATCTCAGTGGTTTTCTTTGACAGACTACTAAAAATGAAAAATATCTGTGAATTTCGTATGAAAACAGATAATTTAAATTTTTACTCTTGGGAATTTAATTTTGTTTTTATTTCATCTGAACTCCGCCATAATGATAACATTAAATATATATAATAAAAAAATATAAACCATAGTTAATACCCTTGCCTTTCTTACCACAGTTTTTATGGCACGAAAAAATATTCTGCTGGAAGTGTTCCAAAGGAACCTGTGTGCCTTTTCCAGACCTGCAGCAAAGTAGCAAACGTCGTCAAAAAACGATAAAATTAAAATACATAATTTGCTCTTGGTAAAGAGATATTTTCTTGTAGGTCAACAGCATCGCGTTTTAGAAGGATCATATTCCCCATCTCCGTAGGGGGTTATTGCCGCCAGTGCACCTCACGCGATGCACTGTAGGCGTTACTTAATTAAGGCTCCCTGCGGCGTCCCTTCGGCCTCTAGCTGCAACCCCTTTCATTCCCTTTACAGTATCTCCGTTCATATTCCCTTTCTTCCATCTCACTTTCTACCCTCTCCTGACAACTTTTTCACTGTGCGCCTGCGAGCTTTTCCTGCTGTTACACCCTTCAAACCTCTTACTCTCAATTTCCCTTTCAGCCCTGCATGGCCTCATAGGTTCTAGCTCTTGGCCTCTGGCCTGAATTTCATATTCCATTCCTCATATTTCCCATGATGCAAAGTTTTCAGATCCAAGCACCAGTAAAAATCATCAGAAAAATGTTTGGAATGAAATAATGATCTTGTTCTTGGTAAAAAGACATGTATATATGCATATGTATATATTTACATATATATATATGTATGTATATATATACATGTATACATATGCATATATACATATATACATATATATTTATATTATATTATATATATTATATATATATATATATATATATATATATATATATATATATATATATATATACTGTATATACACACACACATATATATATACACATATATACACATATATGTATACTGTATATACATATATAAATATATATATATATATATATATATATATATATATATATATATATATATATATATATATATATATATATATATATATATATATATATATATAGTATATATGTATGTGTGTGTGTGTAAGCATTTTAACTATTCGCCTTTCTTTTACTAGGAGGTTGCTAGCACAATGCCCTTTCCATCCTAGCTACAATGCACCATAGTCGACTAAGAACCAGGCGTATAAATCATCGCACTTTTCGACGGAACCACAATGAATCTTTTCAGGAACCCAACACAAGTCGTTTCCCCTCCGGGGGATTGAACTCTGGCCTTTATATGCGTCAGACGAGAGAGTGAGCGTGTGAGAACAAAAGATCCATCTTGTCATTTCGGCGTCTCATTTCCAGATTATTCTATATATCTATCTCTCTCTCTCTCTCTCTCTCTCTCTCTCTCTCTCTCTATATATATATATATATATATATATATATATATATATATATGAAATTTTTATCAGTGGTAACGTCGAGTGGAGTTGCTGAATAAGTTCTGTGTCGAGGGTTCGCGACCCGGCAGTACCAATCCATTTATCACTATAAATTCCTCTTCGGTGATAATTCTCCATCGGAGATATTCCCGAGGTAGCGTGAATTTTATATTAAGCGACATTTGTAGCTTCATGATTATATATATATATATATATATATATATATATATATATATATATATATATATATATATATATATATATATATATATATATATATATAAAATGTTTCAGTGACAAGGAACATATTTGATCGGCAAGAAGAATTTAATTTTTGTCTGTAATTACTTTCAGTCAATCAATATCAATATTTATCAAATCAAGGAGACAAATCAATCAGTCTCTCGAGTGATTTATGCACTTTTGGTGTTCCCTTTACTTTAAACCGATTATTTACTCATTCAAATAAACATCTTAATCAAATTAAGTGTAGGGTACTTGTTTTTTTATGATTCCTTTCAATGTCATAATGATGTATTTTTAATGAATTTAACTTCTTGTGTGTCTGTTGTATAAGGTAGTGTATGTAATTAACAGTGTACTGAATGTTTCATAGTAGTTTCTCTTAAGGTCTGTGGTATTTTTATTGATTTTCACATCACTTTTTATGAGGCTAATAAAAAAATTGCCATTTGCGCAAGATTTACTTCAAATATGAATACAAGGATATTGATTGCAATTATATGAACTTACATACTTCAGTATATTTCCCAGTTATATATATATTATATATATATATATATATATATATATATATATATATATATATATATATATATATATATATATATATATATATATATATATATATGCATACAGATACATACATTTGTATTCGTTTCATATAGTTACAAAAGCACAAAAATAAGAACAATTATGAAATGAACCCCGTTCTTCATAAACTATCTTCAGAAACTTCTAGTTTCTTAAAAATGAATACAATTTTAGTGTAATATTCTAACAATCAAGCTTATAAGTTAAATTATGACATAACACAGTCGATGATACTAATCTACCATTTGTATTAGAATAAAACATACTCAGAAAAAAAAATTATTATAAATTTTATTTCTTATTTTGAATGAATCATATGGATCATGGTTTCAATGTACATTTATCTCTATTAAAACGATATGAAACAGCAAACATTTTATTGTAATTTCCTCCTTTCATTTACAACATTTTTAGGTTTATTTCACACGCTCCGTCTTGCCATCAACAGGGTGCCTTACCCTCAATCCCTGACACAGTTATATCTCACTTGTAGCATTGTAATGAGAGTAGTACTCTTCGACCTCTCCGGCATCCACTGGAGGGGCGTCCTCTTTCTGTAGCTGCAGGAGAGCAATGTGATCTCCAACCAAGGTCTTGCCTTCTTCAAGCTTCTCCTGAACGTCCCCAATCATGGTGAACCTCGCGTGTCCTATCTTCCTAATCGCTCCTCCAAATGCGTACACAGCTTTTCTCAGACGGCCGTAGGTGAACTTTTCGTAGGGGTAATGGTCCAGGTAGTTACCCTGCAGTCTGTCCGGCTTATCCCCGAAACCTTCCCCGTTACTTCCATCAGTGGCATTATGGGTAGTGTTATCAAATCCAGGGGGAGGAGAAGTAGGTGCAATACTTGGAGGCGAGCCCGGGCAGTTCCATTGTCCACGGGGCTGCTGATATTCCCCAGTGCCCGCAGTTCGTCTAGCAGGTAGGACGTGATGCAGTGCAGGTAGGAGTCATCCTCTTCACACTTGAAAAGGTCATCATCATCACCATCATCTTCTTCTACTGCAGAACTGGTGTTGTCTGCAGCAGGTTCTGCTGAAGGAGGAGGACCGGTGGGAGAATCTGTGCTATTCCCTGTGTTATTCCCTGCTGGATGGGGTCCATCTGAACTCTCAGATTCGGTTAGATTCAACCATACAGTGGAGTATTCCAAGAGTTGGCCAAGTTGATGGAAGAAGCTCAAGTCCATCGCATGTGCAATTTTACCTATTACTCCTTGCTGATATGTGTTAAGCGTGTCTAAGGCTTCTTTGAGCTCATGGTGCGTTTCATTGAGAATCTTTTGAAGTTTCTCAGTTTCTTCGTTTTCAAGGAATTTCCTGTCAGCCATGCTTAGCTCAGACACTTCCATCGCATATGCAAAAAGTCTGTCTATGCTAATCTTTTCAATTTCGAGTGGCTTTTCCCATTTTTCCAGTATAGATTTAGACTTATAGGTCAGATACCCTAATCTCGCCTCATCTGCAAGGCGCTGATCTTCATCCTCTTCACTGTCATCTCCTGCAGCATCCACTGAATTACCAGAGGTTGTATTTGAAGCTTTGCCAGCGTCTCCTTCAGGAGTACTCGTCGAATCATTCGGAGTGGAATCTGAATCATCTGAGTTAGACTCAGGGGAATCTGAATCATCTGAATCAGACTCAGGGGAACCTGAATGATCTGAGTTAGACTCAGTGGAATCTGTTGAGTTTACAGGCGATGGTTCTGTGGAATTGCCAGGTGCTTCGAATTCTGGAAGAGTTCGACTGTATGCATCAACCACATCCGATGCCCTAATGTAAGTCACAATGGATCCCTCCAACAAACCCCTGTGGAATGTATACTTCAAGTAAAGCTGCTCTATCACTTCTGATAAAGTTTTATTTGTGCTAATGAGAATTTGCTCCCACATATGGAGGCCATAAACAGACCCACAGGATTCTTCCAGGGCATTCATAAAACGTTTCAGCTTAACTACTGATGCACCATCTACAGAAGAACTGTCAAATGTCCAGTGCAAAATTATATCGCTGGCATCATCAAACTCTTCTTGGAAGTCCTTGTATTCGCCGTGATCTGTCACAGATGAATTCTCTGTAGTATTTTCAGAAGTGAAAGTAGGAGTAGCAGTAGTAATAGCAGGAGTAGCAGTAGTGCTATTATCACCAGTGTTCAATGTTTCATTTGTATTCGTTTCACTATCTGAAGACGTACAGTTTGCATCCTCACAAGACAGCTTATCAATCCAGCCTTTTGCGGCACTACTTATCCTTTCTACGATGCCTGCCGCATCGTGGAAAACGAGAATTCTAGTGCTTGTTCTGCCAAAGTTTCCTGCAATGTCGTCCACATCTACAAGTGTTTTTCTAAAGTGCTGAATATATCTGATAAAGCTATAAAAAGCCTCGTCATCGAATGTTTGATTTTCTCTGGCCAATTTTTCAAAGTCATATAAATATCTGGCAGCATCTCTTATCGTCAACAGCTGAATTTCTTCTTCGTTATTCTCAAGTGTTTGTGCAAGTGTATAGAAATCTGTAAATGTTGGTGGAAGCTTGGCAAGTCCTCCATCATTGGGAACAGGATTATCTGTATGGTTAGAATTTTCCTGTAACTGATCAGTGGCACCATTATTTGATACGTCACTATTTTCACTTTCTCCTTCCTTGGGATCATCTGTGGTATTACCTGAGCCAACAAATGCATTGACATTGAAAACCCTAGGGATTGCATTCAGAATTTTGTTAAATTCATAAATGGTATACGAGACCTCGGAGGCTATGCTCAACTCCCAGGCTGAGGAAACTGTTTCTGCATCACATGAATAGATCTCACTTGATGTTATTCTCTCATAATGATAAGAATGAGCTGAAAGGAAACCATGTATTTCTGTAATGCCTAATTCTATGTCAGATATGTAAGAAGACAATGAACTAAAATTGCTTGCAACGTCACCAGCTGATCCCACTTCTGCTTGTAAATCAAACACTTTTTCCCACAAGGCATCCACATCTTCTCGTGATATAAAAGCAAAGCCTTTTGCAAATATTTCAAGGTATCTCTCTACTGATAAGGTGATATTAGCAACTTCTGATGTAACTGTTTTCTGACCTAAGTCTTTAGAGATTGTCCTAAGAAGTTGTGTTATTTCTAAAACTTGATTCACTATGCTGTAGGACTCCGAGATTTGAGATGCAGACTGTAATGCTGTAGCAGATAACTCCAAATACCGAAGAACATATGATAAACGGTCAATGACTTCTTGTAGGTTCTCAGTCTTCGATGCCTGTTCAGCAAATCTTACGAGGATTGATGCAAAATAGTTGAGTTCCTCTATTTTTTCATCACTGAATCTTAAACCTTCCTTGAGTATACTTTCTGCTATTACTTTTATTCTCTCAAACACATCATCAATGGTCAATTCTTCCTCGGTGGTGTCATCATCACCATTGCCTGTACTGTCTTCTGTAGCACCAACATCATCATCATCATCTGTACTGGCTTCTGTAGCATTATTTTCGCTTCCAGAAGTTGGTTCACTTGTGGTGTTACCATTCAAGTGTTCAGGATTTGTACTGTTGTTAACCATATTATCTTGAGGCTTCAGGTCATTCAGTGCTTCCAGGACTTGCTTTACTGCATCCCTTGCTTGTATTGCCTTCAACCCATCTTCTGTGTAATGGGCAGTAACACCAATTACTGTCTGAGTCTTTTGAATCAAAAGTAACAAACTATAGATTTCTCTTAAATACCGGATATGTCTTCCACTTGTGAAAGCCAGTGAAGTGAAGTTGAAATTCCTGATGATAGAAGGTAAGTCCCTGGGTACTAAATGAAGTCTGGATTTCACACTAACCAAGAATTCGAAAGCAGCACTTACCGAATCATCTTCGACATATTCTACAGACTCTGAACTCTGCTGTTGTGTCACATATCTCAAGGCATTAACTGCTTGTTGAATATCTTCCCCAGCTTCGACGAATATCTCGGATGCTCTACTGTATGTGTATCGAGTCCAAGAATAATGTTCATATTTAACCACTGTAATCCTAATGTAACTTAAACTTTGCTGAATACTGTGAAGGTAAGTGATATCCGCACCATATCTCATAATTGAATCCTCAAGGAATAACAACGTTTTGGAAATCTTTCTTATGGCTGATCTTGAAATAGAAAACAGTCCTTTGGTGATTTGCAATATATCCTTGTAAAACTCGGTGACCTCCCCAATGCTCCTCAATTGCCTTGGAGGCTGGATGTCTCTACTAGTGATTGGAATAGCTTGCAGTATTTTTGTAGCAGCAAGTGAGGCCCTGTTATACGACTGAGTTCTCTTGGTTACTTCCAAGAAATCAACTATTTCCCTAATCAACACACTAAGCTTGTCATAATTCTTTATCCTTGCCGTGCCTTGTGAATCTTGTAAAACTAAAATCAGCGCAATGAAATTTTCTCTCAACTCCGAAATGTTCACTTGGAATGGATAAAATGATACATTACCGAGGATTTGTATAATTTGGTTCACCTCATTTACTTCAGTCATGTTAGCTTCCAGTTGATTTTCACTTGAACTGCTGCTGTCTTCAGTACTTGTAGCATTGCTTTCATGCGTTTCATTCTTCACACCTTGGTCAGTTTCAGTTCTTGATGAATCACCTAGGTAATAATCAATCTGAGAGAAATAATCATACTTTGAATCTACATCAGCATCCTCCTCATTCTCTCGTATTTCCTCACCAATTCTTTCTAATGATCTTTGTACTCCTATTTGAGCCCTGGATAAAGCCAACTGTAACTCCACAATGCCAGCAGGTGCGCTGGATCCTTTGAGTATGATGATCAGTTCAGAAAGTTCAAAAGTGAACTTCTCGAATTTAGCAATGTGATTCTTTTCTATTTTTCCCTTAACCCACTGATTTGCAATCTGGAGAGATTCCTCAATAATTACTTTTACCCTCTCTCCGGACATTGAGCGAGTTTCATTTGCCCCATTCAGAACTAAAGTAAGCTCAGTGATCTTTTCTGTGAAATTCTGAATGGCTCCTGAGGCCTTCACTGTGACATACTTATCACCCTCTGTTTGTGATCTCATCACAGCTCCTTTGCTGACTGAAATTTCAAGCAGCTGGGATGTTGTAACCTTTGATTCTAGTAGAAAATGCTTCCAGATATGGAATTCCTTCACAAAGAACTTTCCATATATCTCAAATGCCTCAAATACATAAAAAATACTTCTCTTGAATACTTGTATGGCCTCTGTTGTTATAGAAGAGCTATCCAAACTGAACTGTATGAGATGAATAGTAATGGCATTAATCTGGCTGAGAACAGTTTCATTTACAGAACTTCCTGAAACTGTCTCATTTTCAGATAAAATTATGCTTTCTTTAAACTTATAAGCTACCTCATTAAGAACAGATGATGTTTCCTTGACATTCAAGAAGGACTGGCTGACCAAAACGTATTGATACAATGATAAATTTTGTCAATAAATACCTGGCGTGAATGATTCACAACTGTTAATGTCTCTTCTATTAGGCTAATATCAATTTGTATGGTAGTGTTAACTATGGCTCTAATCTTCTTAACATACAAAGCAAATGAGGTTAGTGTTGTCAGTTGTAAACCATCAGTATCTGTGGTAGCTGTTCGAAGGATCAGATTGACCTGTCTTAAAAGTTTGACATGTTCTTCCTCTTGATTCTGATCTTCATCTCCTTCATCAAATGGTTGAACTGGAAGATCTTCATATCCATCATCAGTTTGTTCACCATTGTTTTCAGTACTGTTTCCTGAATCATCAGAGGTGTCTTCAGAA
Organism: Macrobrachium rosenbergii; assembly: GCF_040412425.1. Taxonomy (NCBI): domain Eukaryota; kingdom Metazoa; phylum Arthropoda; class Malacostraca; order Decapoda; family Palaemonidae; genus Macrobrachium; species Macrobrachium rosenbergii. The sequence continues at coordinate 28,324,177 of NC_089763.1, read as the reverse complement.
CTGCTGCTGGAGTCTCCTGAATTTTCACTTGACTCAGAAGCATCTTCAGAATTGCTGCTGGATTCTCCTGAATTTTCACTTGACTCGAGAGTACTGTCATTAGAATCATCAGAATTGTCAGTAGCTTCTCCATCAGATGTATGACTTGTGTTCTGAGATGTGTGTTCTTCTGGGTGAACTGAAGGGGATGACCCTGCTGTCTCAGAATTTTCTGTCACCTCAACACCGTTATTGTCCCTAAGTGTTCTAAGGAGATCATATGTTATGGAGAGTAAGTTTCCGAATTCTTGAAGAACATAATATTGTTGGGTTACCAGGGTTATATCTTCTATCACAACCTTTTCTTCTTCAGAATATTCTGCTTTAGACACAGCTGAAGAAAATGTAGGAAAACTGGTAGCAGAAGCTGCACTAGATACAGAATCATCTACAGCCAATTTGGATCCTGTTACCAATGTTGATTGAGAGTATGATGCCAGTTCAACAACCTCTATAGTGGAGCTAATCAGCACTGAGAAATCCTCGCCGTCAAATTCAAGAGCTTCACTTGAGTGACTTGCTGCACTTAGCTGATAAGAATATGCCCGTAGGTCAGCAACGTCCTTGCTGGTGATAAAATGGATGCTTGTAAAGCCTTTGACAATTTCTGCGATATTAGAAATGATGGTTACAGTATCACTGGATCCCTTCTTTTTCTTTATGATTCTATTTATCGTTTCCTGAACTGATCGCAGAATAGTGACGGTATCATCGAGGGAAAGGAGTGAATTCTGCATGTGTGACGAAGATTCTAATACTTGTACTGAAGAACTTATTACTGCCAATGCTGAATATAACTTTCTTACTGTTATTTTTAAGTACTGAAGGCTAAAACTTGAGAATAAAGACCTCACATCCAATTTCAGAACGTCTTCAATCATTATGCTAATTTCAGATGTTTGTTTGCTATCAAAAGTAATTTTTCCTATTGCAAACTTCTGAACTATGCGTATAGTCTCAACGAATAACTCCATCTGGATCTTTCCAGATCCATTAGAATCACCAGAAGATCCTAAATCAGTAGAGCCACCTTGGCCATCAGAATTTTCAGATTCATCAGAACTTTGACCAAGGATAAATGATTCTATGTTCTTAGCTAAGAGAGAAACAGAACTTTGTAGTCCTTTAGCCTCAATAACTTTTTCTGTAATTTCAAGCCTTCTTTTAACTTGTTTTCTGTTTCAGTGTAATGCTCCATTAAATTCTGTACTTCTCCTAAATACAGAATACTTGTACCTTTACCCTGTGGCACACTGATTCCTGAAATATCAAATGATAACAGTTCTTGGCTAAACTCTTCTGATATGAGCCTAAAATCGAAGCTGAAAGATAGGAGGAAGTTGTACAACGATGAAATGACTGAATTCTCTTCATAACTTGTTATTTCCTCTTCTGTGATGTTTTTCTGTAATGATCCTATCTGAGAGTAAGTAGCAGTGATGGCTTCATGTGCCTGCTCAAAGTTGTCAAGTATCCTCTCTTCAGCCACCAAATTTTCATAAGCTTGAATTTGTTTCTCTGCTTCGTATACTAAGAATGTTAGCTGTTCAGAGACTTGAGTGTAATATGCAATCGTGACTGCACCAGCTTTAGCTATTGCAAGTGAGACCTTTCCAATTTCTTGGGTCAGAGTGTAAATGGAAATGGCAGACATTGAAGTGATTTCAAAGGACTGCAAAAAGAAATTAAATCTGGTCACTTCTGGTACCTCAATAATCTCTTCCAGAATATATTCTCTCTTGACACTTGTTATCTCATTATAAGCCTTCTGAACTTCTTGCTTAGCTGCTGTGGCATAGATCACACTTTTCTCTCTCTTTTCCTCTTGTAATCTTAAGCTAAGTTCTCTCTTCACAGAGGACTTTTGTTCTAAGACATAAGTCACTATGATGTCGATTTCAGCAATTCTTTCAGTACTTTTAATACTCTGTGCCAACAGTTCAAGGAAGGTCACATATTCTCTGAGTATAATAATATGCTCGAATGTATACACTGTAACTTTCATGAAGAACTCTTTTATTTCTCCAAACTCAACAATTGTTTTGGGTTGCCCATTTGCATTTCCAGTAATGCTAAGAATCTTTCTTAAGATATTCTCAGACTTCGTGAGTTCGATTCCGGCACTCTCTAAAATGGTAATTTCTTTGGCTGAACTGTCTATCCTGTAATACTGAGAAATCCTCAACTGAACTGATATTTCAGCAGATTTTGCCGACCTCTGCAAATCGCGCAGTCCGATTATTTGAGAGTTTTGTGAGACATTAGATGTAACTTGCTCCAGAAGTTCTATGTTTAGTGAGAAAACGATTATGAAAGAAAAGCTCCACTTGGTTTCGATACCTTCAATGTTAGAAAGAAGATCGCCTATGACTGGATGATCAAAGCCACTAGCTTGGGTTCCATTGGCTTCTCTTTCCACCAAGACACCCAGGAGGCTGTTTAGTTTAATAAGCAATGATTGGACTTGCTTTTGCTTGTCAATTCTATTCGAGTATTCCATGTCAAATGAATTTTCTATCACAGAATCTTTCAGTGATGTAATCAGCGACCCACTAGATACTATTGCTTCCTGCAGACCTTTTATTTTGACACCAAATGAGAAAGACACATAGATCTCTCTTAAATAACTTATGTAATCACTCAATTCACTGATGTGGGTCTTAGTTGCTTCCCCTGATTTGATTAAGAGTAAAATTGTCAACGACTTGTTAATTTCTATTACTGTTATCTCTCCAGATGTGGAAGCACCCACGAAGTCTGCGATAACCTTGAACATTTTGTTGGCCTCTATCACAGTCGTTCTAGCTTTCTGGCCGAAGGCTATGGCTTTCTCTCGCCGGGTTTCTCTTTCATTCGTTTCCAACTCAGTGGAAATTGAGCTGACGACATCATTACTGACTGCAATTAACTGACGGAGTATTTTCGCACTCGCCCCCATGAATAATTCGGTATATAGTTTTCCCAAGTTTTCCTTAAGATAGAGAAATTCCTCCTCCGAAATATATGTGAGGCTAATCTTGAAATTCATCAGCAGTCTTATGTACTCCTGAACAACTTGACTGTCTTCGCTGTCCCCAGTTTCTTCAGTGATTTCAGCATTTTCTAAGATTCCTGTGGCCTCTGAAAGCACTTTCAGAAGAATAACTTTCGTTTCCTGGTATCTTTCAATTTCAAGCAGTTTACCTGCCTTCAGGTCTAGTTTGCTCACCTGTCTTGACAATTCCTGAATCGTGGCACTTATCTTGATCCTAAATTCGACTAATGATTCCAGTTTAATGGAGATAGCCATTTTCACTTTTGTGATTTTCTGAATGAATCTTTCAATCTTGATCAAGGTTTCTTCGGTGAAGGACATGACATCTAATAAGAGCAATTCGCGTAACTCAGAAAAGATGACACTTTCACTGCTTCCGGGACCAACAACTTTGATTTTATCCAGCAATTTGAGGAGCACAGTAAAGGAAGACTGACCCTTCTTTATCGTCTTCTTTGATTTGGTTACTTCAGTTAAGCTCACAAGAAGAGCGCTGTTTCTTTTTATCTCCTCCTGTTTCGATGAAGCCAGTGACTTGAGTTCTCTGAGACCAACTACCTTGCTTCCTTTGCCTACTGAGACAAACTTTAATTGGGACAACTTCTCTTCTAACTCGGAGACATCGTCGTCTGAGACTGAATCAAAGTCGATATTCTTAATGTATAATGTAATTTCTAATACAAGATTTGATACTTCACTTTCTTCATCTTCCTGATCCACTATTCCTATAGAAACCAGTAGTTCCGTACAGACTTGACTTATTTTCTGCAAAATAGCTGTCATTTTCTTAACTCTGGCTCCTTTTGCAGCTCGTTGGGCACTTTTCTTCATGGCATCCTTTTCCATTTCACTGGTTTTCAGAATTGCTGTCATAAGGGCATTAGCTTTTTGAAGACCTTCAAGAGCCTTGCCAACAAATTGAGAGCTGTCCATTTTTTCTATAATTTCCACTTGTGCTGTAAGCTTTCCATTTTGACTTTCACTGAAAGAACCAGACTGATATATTTCCCATAAAATATACACCAACTTTGTCACATTATCATTTCCAAACTCTTCTCCGTCTTGCACTTCTATGTCTCCAGAACTGCTGATACTGCCACCAGCTGCAGTGATTATACCTTCCAATGTACTCTGTTGAGATGATATGAGACTTATCGTCTTGCTCACCAAGCTGGATTGATACTTTTCTGAAGAAGTGGCTCGCTCCTCTTCTAAGATTATGAGAAGAGATTGGCTTTGCGCCATGGTAATCTCAAGCGCTTGGGAAATGTAGGTCAAATCAACATTTTCGTAATAGAATATGCTGTCCAAGTCCACAAGCAGAAGCCTGAGTTCGGTGATCAGAGAAAAAGAAAACTCTTCTATGTCTGTACTTCCCAAAAGCTCTATTAGATACTTAACAGTATGTGGAGTTCTTATCTTACCTTCACTTCCCGCGTTCGAGAAGGATAGCCTGATTTCTTTAAGGGTAAGTTCAATCTGCTGGAGAATGTTATATGACTGAGTAAACAAATCAATCGTGTTCCTCGATTCTATTGTGGAAATGAGGAATATATGATTATCCCTAACAAGTGTGACTGCCTCATCTACCAGTTCACTAAGACTGAATAAGCCTGGTATTTCCACTCCTGGCGTTACCTGAAGTCCTTCTATTAATGCTAATATACTTCCTAAATCAACAGTTATCTCTGATGAGGTGAAATTCTTCAACAAAGCTAAAAGTTCAGTTACTGCAGTACTCTCTGCACCTACTTGAGTGATTGTGGCATTTGTCATCAGGTTTATTTGTTGCTGTAGGGCCATGGATATTTTTTCCCACATGAGGAGATTTTCTGCTGATTTTTTACTATCCTCCCTCGCAGATGATTGCTCCTTTTGTTCCTCTATGCGAGAAAAGACACTTTCTTTCGCTGCTTCAGCTGCCAAAACAAGGTCGAGGATGTTACCATAACCTTCTCCTGTTTGAAGATCACTCAATATGCTAATCACTATGTCAAATTCATTTGAGAAGCTTCAACACAAATTCTTCCGTAACTGAGTCGGAATCAGACGCTATTTGTTCAAAATAGCTAATTATGATATCAAAGTATTCGTTTCTTTCCCCAATAAAAATACTTGCATCCAAATTGTCCACAAGGGTATTGAACTCCTCAGTTATATACTCCACAACGTTGTAGACCAAAGTTAGCGTTTGGGTACTAATCAGAAGACGATATTCTATTTCAATTTCAGATGTGTACGTATTGACAGAGGTCAAAGCAGTTTTAGCTATTGCTAGAAGGTCTTCTATACCCACCAGACTATTGCCATTTGCTTCTACTTCCCACAATGTTTCTACTATTGAGATAATCTGTGACAAATCTGTGATTGAAGAAACATTTGCTGAGAGTGCTTGCAGAGTAGAATTGATGGACGATAAATCTACACCACTTGCTGGAGAACCGTTGGATGCTTGTGAAATACTTTCCAAAGCAAACACAATTTCTTCTGCGTAGTATTTAAGATCTAACGCGAAGTTATACAAGTCATTTGTCTCCTTAAACTGAATTTGGGATGTTCTGCTGGTAGAAACTTCTTCAGTTACTTGCTCAAGAATTAATACAGTTTGTTGTATGCTGAACTGGTAACCAGAAACACTAGTATATGAATCAACAGAATATAAAATACTCTGTATTTCAGATACATAGAATTTCAAAAATTCATAGTCCTCTTCGTTAAAAGAATCCGTACTCCCTTGTAAAAGTTGGAGGAAGAAATAAATATTATCTATGGTGTCATAATAAGAGCTACTAATTTCTGAACTATTGATTCCAGTGGAATTGACAACCAGTTCATTGAGATAGTAGTCAAGATCCTCGAGATATACAAGTGCACTGTCAAGTAGATCTGTCTTGCTTTTATCCTCTTGGCCACCTTTGATTAGGAATGCTTTTTTCACAGCCTGAATTTCTGTTATGGTGGTGTCAAGATCCTCTATTGGCTGGAGGGTGACAGAGCCATTTTCAACATTATTTACAAACTCTTCGAATACATCGAGGGCTGAATGGAAACTTTCAATATCTGCTGCTGTGATATTTGAGATTTTCTTCTTAAACTCAGTTACAATGATTGTTACGTTTTCAATTTCATTATACGTTTTACTTTCTCCTGCCGCTGATTCACTGTAGTCTTGTAAGAACTGCAGCCATTCAAGATAGTAAGATATCAGGTAGAGCGCATCTTCAACATTCATCTGCAGTTCTATTTGGGCGTCTGTTTCCTCATACTGTGTTATTGTGGACGTTACACTTGTTTCAATGGTAGTGATTGTCGACTTCAGTTGGGTGACTCCTTTTATTTTACTTGTAGATGTAGAAAGAGCTGTAATGCTTGTATAGTAGCCATATATTTCTTCAATATCTGTCACTGTGACGAGCTCAACATCAGTTTTCCACTGGGTCAGCTTTTCCTGAATGTCTTCAATGACGATGTTAGTAGTTGCTGAGGAATCCCCAGTAGATGCCGCTGGTACGTCAGCAAGCAGATCTTCCAGGTCATACAGGAAGGAAAGGAGTGACTCCAAGGTCTCAATCTTCTGTTTTGTTGCGAATTTCTTCTGAAGACTTGTTTCTTTTGAAGTCATGGATGTCTCTGCCTTGCTGGCTTTCGTCTCGAGATCGTCAAGGCCTTCAATTTTCTTGTATGTGGTGATGGCAGCTGCGCTCGTTTTAAAGTCTGTGAGGGATTCATTGAGAGCGATCAAGTCCTCTTCCACCACTATGTAAGCTTTTGATGATACCTTTGCCATATACCCACTTAGGACCACAATTACTTTTTCTATGTCAGAAGTTTGACTACTAGAACTACTGGAAGCTTTTTTCTTTAATGAAGCAATTTCAGCCACTAAGGAAGTTATAACAAGTTTTGTTTCTTCCGTCTGCTGTGTCAGAATCAACTTCTCTTCTTTCGAAGAGAGCTCTTCTGTCACTTGGTCTAACTTACTTTCAGTTGACTGAACATTTGTTATTAAAGTATCAATAATAGCAATCTGGCCATTGCTGGAGGTTGTCTGGTTTGAAATTTCTTTAAGGGAAGTTACAAAGCTCTCATAATTTGTTACATCACTTAGAGATAGCTTGGAAGCATCAAAGCTGGAAACATTGCCGCTAATCAGAGTGATAACCGCCTCACCAACTGCTTGTCCAGAGGTCCCCGCCTTACTTTTGATCTCAGTAAGATAGTCACTAATTTCAGAAAGAGAGTGGCTGACGCTCAAAGTAATTTCCAACTTCTCTAACAGAGAGGCTCGAGAAGAAGTCTCTTCTGTTTTCTTCTGCAACGTTATCTCTAGTTTCTTAACAGACGTCGTAATGGTCTTTAGGCCTTGGACAGCTATGTTTGCGTTAGCCCCAATCTTTGTGACTATTTCTTTTGCCTCATTCTCAAATGACTTCAACTTGGCGATGTCGTCATCTGTAACTGACTGTATAGAACTTTCCAAAGTGGATATAAGAGTAAGGATATTGGTTGAGATAGATACAGATTCAGTTGAAGTTGATGATGATGATGATGATGATGAAGCACCCTTCTGTTTAGCCTTGACTATCGTTTCTAAGCCTTCTTTGATGATTGCAATAGCAAAGGAAAGTTCCTGAAGTCTGACAACAAAACCCTCTGATTGGATTTTATCTCCAATCTTCTTCTTTTCTTTTACAACTTTCTTTTGAGCACTTGCAATTGCGATAACCGCAGTCCTCACACTCGTTTGCAGTTCAGTGCTTAATGTCTTTTGCTGATCCTTCACTTCGGTAACTATGCTGCTAAGAGTTTCCAGGTTAGATTCTAGATCTGTTGAGGTATCTGAGGTGACTGCGCCAAGACCTAATTTTGTTATGGACTGCATCCTACTGGAAATCACAGCAAATACCGACACATCACCTGTCACGGTGGAGGTAGAGCTTGCACCGGACGCTGACAGCAAGGACTGCAGTGATGACATCTGGGTAGATATCTTACCCACAGAGTCTACCACTTTGGTGGCAAGCGCTTCAGTGGTGGCTAATTTTTCTTGCCTTGCGGCTTTCGTAATATTTTTGACCACATTTCCCAGTAGAACCGAAACAGCCGACGTTGTTACTTTTATGATCGATATGGACTTAGTACTTATGGTCCTGCCCGATTTGATTTCCATCCTGATTGCATCGACGCTGGACTTTGTCGATTTGATAGTGGTAATGTCTGACCACTGAAGCCTGTTGAAGTCAGTAGTCCATTTCCTTATGCTGGCCCATATTTCACTGACAATGGTGACACTCACTGTAGTGACCCCATCCCTCCTGTGGCGCATTCTGTTCCCAAGGGCGCGTCTCCGTCTCCTCCTGGAGGTCGTCCCGTCTGATGCAGCCCCAGACAGGGACGAGGACAGTTTGCTGAGCTCATCTTTTGCAGTCTGGGATAGCGACCTGGTAGTGGTAGAAGCTGCTGTTGTTGATGTTGTTGGAGCAGCTGTTGTTGTTGTTGTTGGGGCAGCTGTTGTTGTTGTTGTTGGAGCAGCTGTTGTCGTCGTTGTTGGACCGGCTGTTGTTGTTGTCGTCGGACCAGCTGTTGTTGTAGGACCAGCTGTTGTTGTTGTCGTCGGACCAGCTGTTGTCGTCGGACCAGCTGTTGTTGTTGTCGTTGGACCAGCTGTTGTTGTCGGACCTGCTGTTGTTGTCGGACCTGCTGTTGTTGTCGTTGGACCAGCTGTTGTTGTCGGACCTGCTGGCGTTGTCGGACCTGCTGTTGTCGTTGGACCTGTACGCATCGTTATGAGAAAATATGAAAAAAAATCATTATTAGATATGAGATGTGGCAAAGATTATATTCCTTCCAATTCCCTAGAGGTGTAGTGATGCTACAGTAATGATATAATTCTTCCAGACCATTTGTTGTTAAGGTAATTCTATTTTGCATTACATTCTTAAGAAGCACACTGAAACTAAACATCGTGTCTTAATCATGGCCAAAGCTTAGAAAAATGGGTAAAAATTTACTTTAAAGGAAAAAGAAACCAATATTACGAACCAACATTATCTCGTGCATCTGAATTCAGAGAGCAGTTAAGACATACGTAGATGGTCTGGGTGAAAAAAAAAAAACCTTACATAGGAACTAACTCTAAAAATAAGACTACTGATACATCACGCTGCAATAAAGGTCTGAAATAAAAGTGATTATATTGTCCTTAGGGAAAGCAAAGCAAAAAAAAAAGCAACCACTAACTTCTTCGTGCGAGAACATAGGAGACTTTGATGGTAGCAATAGACAAGAAAGTGTAAGGAGTCTCTCGTCAATTGTTATATATATATATATATAAAGCCATCTCCACACAAGATGTACAAAGTGCAAATCAACTCTTTTATAAAGAGATCCTGTGTGGTTTTAGCTGGAAAGATAAATCACATGCATATTTGTGATTTTTAAGAATGTGTATATATATATATATATATATATATATATATATATATATATATATATATATATATATATATATATATATATATATATATATAATGTGTATGTAAACGAAACTGGAAGATTGTAAGAATCTTTGTCTTCTTTGTCCATAGTACTGAACAGTTGATGACTTGAATATAACATCAGTTAGAGTCTTGCTTGCATTCAGTAAATTAACTGGAACAAAGTATAAAATGGAAACGACGACTCATTAGCAAATTTAAATTCTGAAGAGCATTTAAACAGACAATAAATTAATAGGTAGGACTGTTAGACAAAATGGTACATTAATTTGAGGAAATTATGCCACACTGCAGAAAATAGCAAATGACAAGGAAGCACTTTTAGTGCATCATTTTTGTGTTAGATAATTTATACGCAGAAATCCGATTTTTCTCGGCTAGAAAAAAAAACTAGTTTAATTCGTATATACGTTGATCCACAGTTAATTCTCTCGCTTCTTTACAAGAATTAATTGAGCTAATTCATCAAGGCTTTTCATCTCTTAATCGTCAGCTGAAGTATAAACGCAGTTACGATGTTTTTAGATATTATCCTGTGTCCGAAAAATTCTTTAAAAACCGTTTTGACAACTACAGTCACTTTGAAATGGGTAAAAAAATGTGGAAACGACTTTACTTTCTTTACTAGTTCTTTAAAGTTTGTAAAGTAATAGCTGAAAGTAAATCAGTTGCTACTATTCATTACATGCTCGAAATGACGTCATCTCCAAATATCACAGCACAGAAATAACGCTGAGCTGTTTTAGGCCACGGCACAAGTTACAAACTTGATCTCAAACTTCAAAAATTTTTAAGAGGACATTCAACCATAAGACTGTAATCACTCCTGAGACATTTGAAAGACTGAACATAGGATAATATATAAAAACAGCGTACATGCGTGTACACTTAAGCTGACGATTAAGAGATGAAAAGGCTTGATGAATGAACTCAACATATTCTTGTAAAGACGTGAGAATTGCCTGTGGACCAACATATACCGAATTAAAGTAGTTTTTTTTTTTCAGCAAAGCAAAATCGGATTTCTGTGAATGAATTATCTTCGTTATTACTTTTTTTCAGTAACTTACATTTTACGTCTACGTTACTATGACTGGCGAAGTTTTTCCATGTTAAAGTCAAATTGCTTTGATGAGTATTGAATCATAAAACTGAACGATTATTCGAGGCCGATTATTTCTTTATTTTCAAAGTGGAAATAGTCAGAGTACCGCGTCTCCATCTCGTATTTACAACTCAATGAAAAAGAAACAAAGTTATTTGGAAAATGTTAGTTGTAATAATTGTTTTTTCCTGTCAAGTAGAATGTAGTTATTGGGATGGAGCGGAATGCAGAGTTTAGGCCAAAGGCCCCAACGCTTGGCTTTTGGCCTAAACTCTATATTCCATTCCATTCCAATAACTACTTTCTACCTGACAGAAAAATAACTATTACAATCATAAAATAATTGTTAGCAAGATGGAAGGAAGGTAATATGAATGGAGGTGCGGTAAAAGGAATGAAAAGGGCTAGAGCACCTAGGGGCTTAAGGAAGGGGATGCTGCAAGGAACCGTCAGTAATGCCTACAGTGCACCCTTTGAGGTGCACTGACGGCACTATTTATCTTAATCATAATGCAAAACGTGAACATATTCGACTTACCTGGGAATGCTTGCTTTGGCGAAGTCTTTGCAAAGGATATATATCTTATATGTCATGCTGTCTGAAGTTCTGAGAATTTCAGCACCTTACACAATGGATATTAACGCGTCATTTCTGTCGGTTCGAATGAGAGAGAGAGAGAGAGAGAGAGAGAGAGAGAGAGAGAGAGAGAGAGAGAGAGAGAGAGAGAGAGAGAGAAATTTCTGTTGGTCTGAATACCCATTGAAAACTTATCTGGTGATTTAGCAGAGAGAGAGAGAGAGAGAGAGAGAGAGAGAGAGAGAGAGAGAGAGAGAGAGAGAGAGAGAGAGAGAGAGAAGTTTCTGTTTGTTCGAATACCCATTGAAAAATTATCTGGTGATTTAAAGCTGAGAGAGAGAGAGAGAGAGAGAGAGAGAGAGAGAGAGAGAGAGAGAGAGAGAGAGAGAGAAATTTGCTCTGTCTGAATGTCCACTGAAAAAATTATCTGGTGATTTAGCAGAGAGAGAGAGAGAGAGAGAGAGAGAGAGAGAGAGAGAGAGAGAGAGAGAGAGAGAGAGAGAGAGAGAGAGAGAGAAATTTCTGTTTGTCTGAATGTCCACTGAAAAAAATTATCTGGGTGATTTAGCAGAGAGAGAGAGAGAGAGAGAGAGAGAGAGAGAGAGAGAGAGAGAGAGAGAGAGAGAGAGATTTCTAATTGTTGAATGTCCACTGAAAAAAAAAAATTATCTGGTGATTTAGCAGAGAGAGAGAGAGAGAGAGAGAGAGAGAGAGAGAGAGAGAGAGAGAGAGAGAAATTCTGTCGGTTCGAATGTCCACTGGAAAAAAATTATCTGGTGATTTAGCAGAGAGAGAGAGAGAGAGAGAGAGAGAGAGAGAGAGAGAGAGAGAGAGAGAGAGAGAGAGAGAGAGAGATTGTATTCTGATCAATATTCAAGTATATTATTATTCTGCTTGCATTACCAATAGAGGATTCATCACCCAGGTCAGGTAGAAAAAATGCACCTCTCAGTCATTTCGTGGTTGGTCCTCTGGGTTAGGTACTGAAGTTTGAACAAGGTGAACCAGTGAAGGCTGGGAAACCAGTATTATGTGGTATTAGAATGGCCATTTAGTCTCTTATCTTCTTTGATTAAATTCAAATTTTTTAGTCACGTGACCCCTGAAGAATACAAAATTTTTAAAGAATTTTTATTGTGTCGTAAACACTTTGGCCATTGTGTGCTCCGCAGAGTCATTTAAGATTCGGAAAGAATGGCCAAACCATTATTAACTGTCATGCGTCTTTACCTGATACTAGACAGCCCCGGCAAGAAAGTCTCAGAAGTACTGTGATGTAGATATGTACAGCAGAAAAGGAAACACCAAGGGTAGCTGGATCACAACGCACTGGGTTCAATCAGCTGCTCTAAATTAGACAGAGGAATCATTGAAGTAAAGTGGAAAACTGACAGCTACAAAAGAAAAAAAATATTTCATTTATACTCAACCTCAGGTTACAACCTTATCTGTAAAGATGACTCTGCTGTGGTGCAAAAAGCTACTTGTAATTTGGCAGGTTTTCTGCATCATGGATTGCAAAAGCATTACTCTCAAGTCTAAATCTGTTCACTGAGGGAACGTGTTCAAAGCTTAGCACATTAAAAGCACAAGTTGTTATGTGGAAAATGTTTTTCATTAGTCTGAAATAGATGCAGAAGATTAATTCATTTTTCATAACAGGTTGACAGAGCGCCAAGATTTGTCGTCTGTCGCCAAAGTACGACAGAGCACTAGAATAGTACAATGCTGAAGAAGTTCACATATTCTAGTCTCACCAACAAGCACAAGTCTGGATCACCCATAAGCAATTGAAGTTTTCAGATTTAAAGAGAATGTATTTGCTAGAAGATCACTTGCTTAGAAAAGAAAGTGAAGAAGAGCTACGACACATAAAGCTTATTACGGATCTGCTGGAAGAACATTGGTGGCAGTGCTGAACGAGCGAGCACTAAAAAAGCTAATTTGCATGAGTGAGTTAAGCAACATTTCTTTCATTAGCAGCAGAGCAAAATGGAAATCATTTTTGGATCTTCTTTGTTAGTTTAGCTGCTGTGGATTGTTAAAAAAAAAGCGATGAAAAAAGAGAAAAGCCGGGAAGACACTGGAAGGCACAAAACTTCACTTAGAAAAAACAGATCTTCTGATTGAAGGCATCAAACGTTACATACTACATACCATTTCTCTCATTAGCAACATAGCAGAAAAGCAATAAATACCTGGATCTTATTTATTTGCTTGGCTAAAAAATGGAATAGATTAAAAAATGGCAGAAATCACAGTGACGCAAAGCTTGTTTTTGCATTGGCTCAGAAGAAAAAGATCAGCTGAATGAAGGTATGACATGACCCGCCTTTAAGCCAATGAGTTCAGGCAACTGGCAGGAAAATGTCATGTAGACGCGTCTTCGAAAAGCAAAGCTTCACAATTGAGCTCACAGATACATCAACAATGCAGCTTCTTGGCTTTAATCATAACTGGAGTAAAGAAAGCATTCATGGCATTTTATCAGTAGCAACATTAGCTATAGCGCAAAAATCATGTTCTTTGTCAATACATATCTATGGGGCATCTTAACCATATGCAACATCTCCAGTCAGTGTAGCATCATTAGCAGATGTAGAATCTTTAGCAGCTTTAGCAGAGGGGGGGCTTAATTAGCATCAACAACACCTTCAATAGATAAAGCATCTCCAACAAAGGGGCATCTTTAACAAAAGAAGCATCTTTGGAGAAAGTGTCACTGCTAGAAAGTATGAAATGAGGACACCGTTAACTGAAGGAGCAACTTTAGGAGGCACAGAGTTTCTAATCTGCAGACTTGTTAGCAGACGCAGCATTTTTTAGCAATGTTGGCGTGATATAGCATCTTTAACAAAAGAAGCATTTTTAGCAGAGTGGGTTCCAAGAGTCGATGTAGAATTGAAGGCGATGCAACATCTACCTGTACAAGAAATGTAGCACTTTTAGTCAATCTTTAATAGCAGGTGGGGCAGCATTAGCATTAGTTGGATTTTTAGCAGCTGTGGAATCATTAGAAGTGTCTTTGACAGAAGGGTTATCTTTTAGGCGCCGGAGCATCTTTAGCCAATGTATTAGCTCTGCGTAGTGTAACATCTGCAACCAAGGCAGTGTTCTTATCACAATAAGCTTCTCCATCAGATGGAGCATTTTTAACGTAAAGTACATCCTCTAGCAACTGTGGAATCTCTTTAGATACACATCTGACAGCTGCTGCATCTTGACCAAAGAAAGTATCCCTTGCAAAAAGATCATCTTTACAAGTAGTAGCATCTCCAGAAACTGTAATAATTTATAAAATGTGACCTCTCTAGCCGAGGAAATGTCCTTAGGAGAATGAGTAACTTTGGCTCAAGGTGAATCATTATTAGAAGCAGCATCTCTAGAAACTAGAATTTGTATCCCAAGAAGCATCTCCGGCAGAGTTAGCATCTTCAGCAAGTTCAAAGTATGTAAAAGATAGTGGGACATTTAGCAGTTATGTTGAATCTTTAATGAGTGCAGAGTCTTCAGTAAGATTAAAAATAACAAGTGATTAACCCACTTTATGCTATCCTATGGATTATGGTGAATTTATGAGTCACAGCTAGGAATAAATTAAAATAATCAGTGTCAAAATAGTATGGATCAGTGTACAACTATCTTATTGCATACAACCATCTTATTGCATGTCATCAGGTGGAAGAGATCTGGACTATTAATCACAGTTTCCTGAATATATGGGAGATTTACCTTTGGAATCTTTGCTCTGAGAAAGGAATTATCAATACAACTAGGAATTCTATACATGAAAAGATGAAAATGATATTCAAAAATTGTTAAAGTAGGTATTGCTTTTTTTATATGTACACACTTGTTTTCTATACATATAAAAGAGGGTACTTATGATGGCATTAATTTTAATTTTTTTGCAACAATAATCATGTTATTCTGGGCATATGTCTACAAAATATGACAAACGAGAGAAAATGATGACCAAAATAAACATAAGTTTGTTTTGTCATAACTACTGCATTTCTGTTATGCATATTGTTTAAAATACTTCAAAATTATTCACATCACTCAATGATTCACAAAGACAGAGCATCAAAACAAAACTCTTGACAAACAATTTCATACAATATCCTGAAGAGGTGATTACTGTACCGTTGGGAAGGGATTGTGATAACAAACAATGAACAATTAACTTGAACAATGGAAACTTATTTAACAGGTGAACAAACAATGAATAAGCAGCCTAATTCATAAGAAAAGTATAATTCTGTTTTCAATCAAATAATGCATGTTCTAACTAGTCATCGAAATCTGCAATGTGAATGGAATTCATAAATAGTCATGTCATTTAAACAGAAATCAAGATTTTCCCGTACACTAATCCACTAAACATTCTATCGAGTAGCTGGCATTTTTTGCCCATTTCATATAATATGATTCCAAAGAAATCTGATATTTAAATAACCTAAGAGTAAGCTGTATTTTACCTGCTTTTGGCAAAAGCCAGTCTTAGTAGCAGAGTTGTTCACAAATGAATATAACAGGTCAACTGCAGTGTAAATCCAGTTAACAAAGTTAGCGGCTCACTCAAGGGAAAGATTCAGCATTAAAAAAAATCGAGGGCTTCACCTTCCAGTCAACTAGCAGGAAGAGGTAATGATTAATATTAAACAAACTTATTTTCAGTCACTGAATTGCCTCGTGTAATTGGGGGAAAACTGAGATCGGGATATGGAGTAAGCGTTGGACATATTCTGCAATTGCATCTGCTAGTGCTTGCTTGGAGTAGCATGTTGAAAACGGCATCACGTGAACAGTGTTACTATGAATAGCAGGTCAGATCCAACTTTGCCAAAAAGTCAGAGCAATATGTTTGGTTGCATGACTCTCTCAACACTACTACTGATTAGGCCTCTATGGAACAATATTCCAGTAATTTTAGATGCCAGAGTTGGGAGAAAAATTATGTTTCCATTGCTGATCTAGAAGGGAATGGTCTAACTGAAGTAGATCATTCCCTTCTGTAGAAGTGATTTGCTTATTCCACTTAAAACTTACTTGTAGAAGCAGATGAACCATGATAGCTGAAAATGATCTAACAAGAGAAGAAGGCAATTTTGTCATGTCCAAGAGTAAGCTGCACTACACGTCGCTAACAACACCCTTTTGAAAGAGAATGATCTTGTAGGAGAAGCAGAGGAAAAACCACTTGGCAGCGAAGAACTAACATACAGGAGAATATGTACTATATGCAGTAAAGGAAAGCACAATTATTAATCAATGTTCACTTTCGGTACAGGTTACCCCACATGTAACTTCATAATAAAGATAAATTACTTGCAGTATGGAATGAAGTATCTTCTGAAAAAAAAAAAACATGTCACTCGAAGATGATGCCCTAATTATAAAGAAGTAGTTCTAGTTTAAAAGAGGCTAACCCACTTGCTGAAGATGCTAAACAGGTAATAAAATTGATGAGAAGTGATTAAGAACTTGGTGTAAACACCAGCTTGTTAGAAATTTCGTTCAAGTAGGGGTCAACTCACTTGCTAAAGAGGATAATTCACATGTAGCAGACAAAAACCTCCTTGTTAAAAGTAATGAACCTCTGCTAACAGAAGAAAATCCATTGATATGAACCAAAGATGTGCCCGTATTAGGAATCATGTCACTTGTTAGGGAAGATGATTTCAATGTGGTTGATGATAACCCAATTATTGAAACTGATGCTCTACTTGAAACAGATGATAATCTACTTGCAAAAGATATCAATTCAGCGGTACTGGCAGAGGACCTACTTGTTAAAGATGTTCCACCTGAAAAAGTGGTTAGCCCACTTGTTAAGGAGGATGATCTACTTGAAGTAGAAGATATCTCACTTGTTACAGATGATCCAACTGCAGTACTAGAAAACACATTTGTTGAACTTGATGATATGCTTGAAGTAAGAGTCAACCCATTTGTTTCTGAAGAGGATGCACTCAAACTAGTAGACGACCCACTAGATGAAGCTAATTCACTAGACGTAGTAGGTATCCAGCTAGTAACAGAATGTGATCCACTTGAAGTAGGGGATAACCCATTCACAGAAGATGATACCCCATGTGCAGTTGATATCCCACTGCTTAAGGGGGCTGATAAACTTGAAGTAGGTGATGACCCACTTGTAGGAAAAGATGATCCACTTGTAGGTTGGGAAGCTAGACTTGTTAATGATGATCCTTCTGATGCAGATGTTATTCTACTTGTTAAGGGGGATGATTCATTGACATGGGGGATAACCTGCTTGCAGCAGTAGATAATCCACTTGTAAGAGAGGATATGGTACTTAACAAAGATGATCCACTTGAGGAAGTTGGTAGCCCACTTGTTAATGCTGCTGAAGAAGGGAACAACCCACTGGCAGCAGAAGATGAGCCACTTGAACTATGGGATGCTAGGCTTGTTAAAGAGGATTCTCCTGATGTAGCTAGTATCCCACCAGTTGAAGGGGTTGGTCCAACTGAAGTAGGTGAATTTGTTGGTTCACTTGTTATGGAGGCTGAACCACTTGAAGTGAGGGATAACTCACTTCCAACAGGAGATGACCCACTTGAACTATGGGATGACATGCTTGTTAAAGATGACCCTGCTGAATTACCTGATATCCCACTGGTTAAGGGGGTTGACCCACTTGGGGTAGGTGATAACACACTAGCAGCAGCAGATAACGATCCACTTGTACTCTGAGCTGCCAAGCCTGTTAAAGATGATCCTCCTGATGTAGTTGAAATCCCGCTGGTTAATGGGGTTGACCCACTTGGAGTAAGTGATAACCCACTAGCAGCAGAAGATGATTCACTTGTACTCTGAGTTGCCAAGCTTGTTAAAGATGATCCTCCTGATGCAGTTGATATCCCACTGGTTAAGGAGGTTGATCCACTTGGGGTGAGTGATAAGCTACTAGCAGGAGGTGATCCACTTGTGCTTCGAGTTGCCACGCTTGTTAAAGATGATCCTTCTGAAGTAGTTGATATCCCACTGGTTAAGGAGGTGGCTCCACTTTGGGAAAGGATAAACACTCAGCAGCAGACATCCACTGTACCTGAGTTGCCAAGCTTGTTAAAGATGATCCTCCTGATGTAGTTGATATCCCACTGGTTAAGGAGGTGGATCCACTTGGGGAAAGTGATAACCCACTAGCAGCAGATGATCCACTTGTGCTTTGAGTTGCCAAGCTTGTTAAAGATGACACTACTGATGTAGTTGATATCCCACTGGTTAAGGAGGTGGATCCACTCGGGGTAAGTGGTAATCCACTAGCAGAAGACGATCCAAACGTACTTTGAGTTTCCAAGCTTGTTAAAGATGATCCTCCTGATGCAGCTGATATCCCACTGGTTAAGGAGGTGGAGCCACTTGTGGCAAGTGATAACCCACTTGCAGTTGAAGATGATTCACTTGTACTCTGAGTTGCTAAGCTTGTTAAAGAAGATCCTCCTGATGTAGTTGTTATCCCACTGGTTAAGGAGGTGGATCTACTTGGGGTAAGTGATAACCCACTTGTACTTTGAGTTGACAAACTTATTAAAGATGATCCTCCTGGTGTAGTTGATATTCCACTGGTTAAGGAGGTGGCTCCACTTGGGGTAAATGGTAATCCACTAGCAGAAGATGATCCAACTGTACTTTGAGGTGCCAAGCTTGTTAAAGATGATCCTCCTGATGTAGCTGATATCCCACTGGTTAAGGAGGTGGCTCCACTTGGGGTAAGTGATAACCCACTTGTACTTTGAGTTGCCAAGCTTATTGAAGATGACCCTACTGATGTAGTTGATATCCCACTGGTTAAGGAGGTGGATCCACTTGGGGTAAATGGTAATCCACTAGCAGAAGATGATCCATTTGTACTTTGAGTTTCCAAGCTTGTTAAAGATGATCCTCCTGATGCAGCTGATATCCCACTGGTTAAGGAGGTGGCTCCACTTGGGGTAAGTGATAACCCACTTGTACTTTGAGTTGCCAAGCTTGTTGAAGATGACCCTGCTGATGTAGTTGATATCCCACTGGTTAAGGAGGCGGCTCCACTTGAGGTAAGTGGTAATCCACTAGCAGAAGATGATCCAATTATACTTTGAGTTTCCAAGCTTGTTAAAGATGATCCTCCTGATGCAGCTGATATCCCACTGGTTAAGGAGGTGGAGCCACTTGTGGTAAGTGATAACCCACTAGCAGCTGAAGATGATCCCCTTGTACTTTGAGTTGCCAAGCTTGTTAAAGAAGATCCTCCTGATGTAGTTGATATCCCACTGGTTGAGGAGGTGGATCCACTTGAGGTAAATGATAACCCACTAGCAGAAGATGATCCAATTGTACTTTGAGGTGCCAAGCTTGTTAAAGATGATCCTCCTGATGTAGCTGATATCCCACTGGTTAAGGAGGAGGCTCCACCTGGGGTAAGTGATAACCCACTTGTACTTTGAGTTGACAAACTTGTTAAAGAAGATTCTCCTGGTGTAGCTGATATCCCACTGGTTAAGGAGGTTGCTCCACTTGGGGTAAATGGTAATCCACTAGCAGAAGATGATCCAATTGTACTTTGAGGTGCCAAGCTTGTTAAAGATGAACCCCCTGATATAGCTGATATCCCACTGGTTAAGGAGGTAGCTCCATCTGGGGTA
Source organism: Macrobrachium rosenbergii (assembly GCF_040412425.1). Classification (NCBI taxonomy): domain Eukaryota; kingdom Metazoa; phylum Arthropoda; class Malacostraca; order Decapoda; family Palaemonidae; genus Macrobrachium; species Macrobrachium rosenbergii. The sequence continues at coordinate 28,304,271 of NC_089763.1, read as the reverse complement.
AGTGACAACCTACTTGTACTTTGAGTTTCCAAGCTTGTTAACGATGATCCTCCTGATGTAGTTAATATCCCACTGGTTAAGGAGGTGGATCCACTTTTGGTGTGTGATAACCCACTGGCAGCAGAAGATGATCCACTTGTACTTTGAGTTGCCAAGCTTGTTAAAGAAGATCCTCCTGATGTAGTTGATATCCCATTGGTTGAGGAGGTGGATGCACTTGGGGTAAGTGATAACCTACTTGTATGAGTTGCCAAGCTTGTTAAAGATAATCCTCCCGGTGTAGTAGATATCCCACTGGTTAAGAAGGTGGATCCACTTGGGGTAAGTGATAACCCACTGGCAACAGAAGATGATCCAATTGTACTTTGAGGTGCTAAGCTTGTTAAAGATGAACCTCCTGATGTAGCTGTTATCCCACTGGTTGAGAAGGCTGATCCAATTGAAGCTGGCGATGATCCACTTGCTGCAAACGATGATCCACTTGCAGCAGGGGATACTACACTTGTTAATGATGGTGCTCCTGAGGTATGTGTTATTCCACTTGTTAAGGGGAATGGTCTGGTTGGAGTTTCTGCTGAGGAGGAAGCCAATAAATTCTCTGGAGGAGGTGATCCATTTGCTTCAGGAGTTGACCTGTTTATCAAGGAAGATGATCCACCAGATGTAGTAGATATTTCACGCAGTAAAGGTGAACCACTTGATATAGTTGGTACCCCATTCACTAAGGAAGAAGATCCAGTAAAAATAGTTGGTATATTGTGTGTTACAGAATTTGAGTCACCAGTGATAGAGGGCTGCCTACTTGTCAATGAAGATGATTCATCTAATGCTGAAGGCAATCCAGTTATTAATGGAGATGATCCAATTGTGGTAGGAGACAGTCCACCGGTTTCAGAGGCTGCTTCACTACCAGTCAAAGGGGATAATGCAGTTGTAATAGAGGACTCTCTATTTGTTAAGGAGAATAATTCGCTTGTAGTAGATGATAACCTATTTGCAGCTGAAGATGACTTAGTTGTTGCTAAAGATATCTCACTTATTATAGATGTGTCACTTCCAGATGCAGGAAGCCCAGCTGAAAATTTAGGTGAAACACCAGTTATTGATGATAACTCACTGTCAAATGTGGTAGAAGATGGTTTATCTGTTAAAAAGGAAGATCCACTAACACTAGAATATAATGCATTTGTAACAGATTGTTTGCTTTCCATGGCACTGGTAGACTGAAGAGCATTTGTTGATGTACCTGAACTGCTCATTGGTCCACTTGTAAAATTATCAGATTCATTTGGAGATGTAGATGAGCTATGTGCTGTATTGCTAGATCCTGTATCAGCAGTAGGTTTCAAACTTTCAGAGGTAATGGAACTTCTACCTGCAGTAGGTGAGGCAACTGAACTCGATGTTCCAGCTAGGGTAGATGGTGAGCCAGCAGATGAGCCACTAGTAGTGGTTGCTTCACCAGAACTAGATGATGATCCAATGGCTGATGTGGATCCACTAGAGCTAGCTGATGTGCCACTTGCACTGGTTAGTCCACCAGTACTAGTTAATGATCCGCTAGAACTTGTTGATGATCCACCAGTACTAGTTAATGATCCACTTGAACCTGTTGATGATCCACCAGTGCTGGTTGATCCACCAGTAGTAGGTGAAGATCCACTGGCTAATGTTGATCCACTAGAACTTGTTCCTGATCCACCAGTGCTTGTTGATCCAACAGTACTTGAAGATGATTCAGCAGTAGTAGGTGAAGAGCCACCAGCTATTGTTGAACCACTTGAAGTAGCTGGTGTTCCACTCGCACTGGTTAATCCACCTGCACTAGCTGATGTCCCACTAGCACTGGTTGATCCACTAACACTGGTTAATCCACCTGCACTAGCTGATGTCCCACTAACACTGGTTGATCCACCAACACTAGTTGATGATCTAGTACCAGATGTAGATCCAGATGACCCACTAATAGTGGAAGATTCCCCAGTAGCAGTAGATCCGGATGATCCACCAACTGTGGTAGATTCACTAGAGCTAGAAGATATAGAAGATCCTCCTTTAGTGGAAGATTCAGATGATCCACTAACAGTAGAAAATCCACCAGTACTGACAGATCCAGAAGATCCACTACCTACCGTAGTAAATCCACCAGTAGTAGTAGGTCCAGATGATCCACTGGTTGTAGTGATCTTACTAGTACTGCCAGATTCAGATGATCCACCAACAGTTGTGGATGAACTCACTGCTGGTGTACTTAAACTAGATGAGATTCTTGAAGTGCTCACTGTACCATTTCCTCCTCCTGAAAGAGAAGAGAGTGAACTATCTGTCTCTCCAGGCGAACTTATGGATGATCCAGCTTTAATTGTTGATAAAAATGAAATAATGGTGGATTCACTGCCAGCGCTACTTGGCAGTGAACTGCCTGAAGATATATTACCACTGTTATCTTTTGCACTAACTGCATTGTTACTGAGTGGAGAGGTCGATTTACTACTAGTAGTTGTAATATTAGTACTGCCTGTTAGTCTAGTTGTTAGAGCAGCTGAATTCGTTGGCCCACTTGTGCCAGTTGATCCACTTCCTGCAGTGCTGGGCACTGATACTCCCTGAGACCCACCTGGTACAGTTGATGTCGGTGGTACCGGAGACCCACCAGGTCCAGTTGGTGCTGACGTTAACGGAGATCCTCCAGGTGTAGTTGGTGCTGGTGTTACAGGAGATCCTCCAGGTCCAGTTGGTGCTGGTGTTACTGGTGATCCTCCGGGTCCAGTTGGTGCTGGTGTTACTGGTGATCCTCCGGGTCCAGTTGGCGCCGGTGTTACTGGTGATCCTCCGGGACCAGTTGGTGCTGGGGTTATTGGCGATCCTCCTGGTCCTGTTGGCGCTGGTGTTACAGGAGATCCTCCTGGTCCTGTTGGTGCTGGTGTTACTGGCACTCCTCCTGGTCCTGTTGGTGCTGGTGTCACTGGTGAACCTCCAGGTCCAGTTGGTGCTGGTGTTACTGGCGATCCTCCTGGTCCTGTTGGTGCTGGTGTTACTGGCACACCTCCTGGTCCTGTTGGTGCTGGTGTTACTGGCACACCGCCTGGTCCTGTTGGTGCTGGTGTTACTGGCGATCCTCCAGGACCAGTTGGTGCTGGTGTTACTGGCGATCCTCCAGGACCAGTTGGTGCTGGTGTTACTGGCACTCCTCCTGGTCCTGTTGGTGCTGGTGTTACTGGCACACCTCCTGGTCCTGTTGGTGCTGGTGTTACTGGCACACCTCCTGGTCCTGTTGGTGCTGGTGTTACTGGCGATCCTCCGGGACCAGTTGGTGCTGGTGTTACTGGCACTCCCCGGTCCTGTTGGTGCTGGTGTTACTGGCACACCTCCCGGTCCTGTTGGTGCTGGTGTTACTGGCACACCTCCTGGTCCTGTTGGTGCTGGTGTTACTGGCACACCTCCTGGTCCTGTTGGTGCTGGTGTTACTGGCGATCCTCCGGGACCAGTTGGTGCTGGTGTTACTGGCGATCCTCCTGGTCCTGTCGGTGCTGGTGTTACTGGCGATCCTCCTGGTCCTGTCGGTGCTGGTGTTACTGGCGATCCTCCGGGACCAGTTGGTGCTGGTGTTACTGGCGATCCTCCTGGTCCTGTTGGTGCTGGTGTTACTGTCGATCCTCCTGGTCCTGTTGGTGCTGGTGTTTGCATTGTAACTGAAATTGTTAGAGAACATAAATCAGATACCTTGTAAGATGTGAAGAAAGTACAATACAAAGATCATTTTTATATATAATTCATTGCATCCACTACGAAACCCACAATTTAATGACACTTAATCTTTTTGTAATATTTCCTTTGAATTTTGCAGATTGATAATTTACAGATCTACAAGTTTTCCATTTACCTCATAATTCATTTATCCAGGTAATTTAAAGAAAAGTTACCTGACTTGAATTCTCTGAGGGATAATATTATATTTTACTGTCTTCCATATTACAGAATTTTTTTCATATTTCTTAAAAATAAGATTATGAAAAATCTTCTTGCAAGTTCAAAAATAATCTTTGCCTTTTTTCTCCATTAACAACATTTTGCTTTGCTCTTTGATGTTACTGCATAGGCTATTTTTCATAAAAAGATAACCACTGATGCTCCAGGCTCCTCAAAGTACCTCCTGATACCGCGCAGAAGTTTGCTCTATGAAATAATATACCTGGAGCTTCTTTCTTCAAACTATGGTGAATGAAGTGTTGAAAATTTCTTCAATCTTTTCTTTACGAAGATGCAACCAGGTTAAAACTACATAAAACAGCTAAACATAAAATGAATTATGGGAGTATAAAGATATTGTCATTAGGCAGAGTTTCTTTAAATAGTTATTGTTGCAATTTCTTTACAAAAAAGTCCTCGACAATTTTTAGTTCGACTAGAAAGGGAGTGAATGATTACTGAGTATTTTTGAATAACACATGTGAAATTTAGAAGGGACAATTTATTATAACTCCACTGAACTGGGGCATCATGTTAGACATATTGTGACTATGTAAAAAATAAGAAATATTCGTATACTAAGTTTAAACTGGGCACGTTCTTAGACACTATGCTTAATGAAAAAAGAAATATAATAATGATGATATGTTTTGATACCTAAAAACTGTCCTGTGAGGTTCTTAATAATAGTAACAATAATGATTATATTAAAAAATAGCGCTGTATAATAATAATAATAATAATAATAATAATAATAATAATAATAATAATAATAATAATAATAATAATAATAATGAAGGTGTTACGTCATTACTAATAATAATAATAATAATAATAATAATAATAATAATAATAATAATAATAATAATACAGTATGGTATTGCCTGTTATTTATAAATATTACAGTGACCTACGTTACTACTTCACCAATTAACTACAAACAGTTTGTGGTTAATTTAACAGGTGAGAGACGAGGGTGCTACTAACCAGACCATACATATTATAAAAGAAGTTAAAAAAAAGAGGTACTTCGTATATTTTGCACGTTACTTCTGAGTATATTTCCAGCAACATGAACAAATGTCATTATTCAACTCTATCTTTTATTCTGATGATCCATTTTACTAAAAAACATTGTTACATTTTTGAAAAGTGAAAGGAGTACAGGCTAACCAATTACTGCTTGCTGGTATCATTACGAAGACAAGCGTTTACTTACCAGGGTTCCCAGCTGAAAAAAAATGATAGCAAGAAGATTAACTCAAGTCAAACACGGGATTCCAAAAGTTTTTTAAAATAAAGTTCCCAAACGTTGAAATCCTGTGTTTGACGTCAGGTAATCTTATCAAGAGGATTAACTGAAGATTACCTGACGTCAAACACAGGATTCCAAACGTTCAAAAAAGTTTCCAAACCTCTTGAAAAACGTTTGAAATCCTGTGTCTAACGTCAAGCAATCTTATCAAGAGGATTAACTGAAGATTACCTGACGTCAAACGCAGGATTCCAGACGTTCAAAACAAGTTTCCAAACGTCTTGAAAAACGTTTGAAATCCTGTGTTTTACGTCAGGTAATCTTATTAAGAGGATTAACAGAAGATTGCATGACGTCAAACACGTTAAAAAAAGGACATTCAAAAACGTTAAAAAGTTTCGTGTTTCGTCAAACGTTTCATTAAAAAGTTTCCTAACACCTTGAAAAACGTTGAAATCCTGCGTTTGACGTCAGGTAATCTTATCAAGGGGATTAACTGAAGATTACCTGACGTCAAACACGGGATTCCAAACATTTAAAAAAAACTTTCCAAACGTTCAAAAAAATGTTCCCAATCTTTTTTAAAAACGCATAGAGCAATTTTAAGCATTGCCATGCAACAAGTAATCTTATCAAGAAGTTAACTGAAGATTACCTGACGTCAAACACAGGATTCCAAACGTTTAAATAAAAAGTTTCGGAACAGAAGAAATGTATAGAGCAATTTTAATCACAATCTCCTGCCAAGCAACAAGTAATCTTATCAAGAAGTTAAATGAATATAAATCTTATCAAGAAGTTAAATGATTATAGGTTAGAATTAATGATTATTTATGAGATTACCACAGGCAGGAATACAGAGACAAAATTATACTTACTTGTTTCAGCTGTTGCATTTGTGGAAGAGAGAGGGGGAAACTGGATTAATATTCTATTAAATGTTCAGTTTTATAGGAAAAATATTAACTGTAACTTCGTAAATATAAATAAATACCACATCATGTTTGCCAATAAATCCTAAAAGATGCAAAGAGAATTATTTTGAGCTCTTATGATACTGTTATTATGACAATGCCCTCAGCCAATGACATATTTGTAGCAGAATAAATACGTCATTTGCTTAAAGAAATAAGTGATTGTAAGGCTAAATCTTTCAGCAAATACAAAGGATCAAAATGAATTATGCTGGGCTCTTTTTTTTTTTTTGCTCGTTGAAGAAGTTAAAATAAAAAAAGAAATTAAATAAATTATGGTGTCACTTAATGTCCATGAGATGCATCATATAAGCTTAGCGAAGGTTTAACACTTCCAGTTAGAAAATGATGAGAGTAATGTCATGTTTTTCAAGATGAATAATTGATAAAGAGTGAATAATAGCACCGGTTAATGATATTCCATTTTTTGCACCATTGGAATCTGAAGAAATATACTTACGAAGAACAGTGGTGGTAGTCGGGACTGGAATAAGAAAAATGAAAAAAAGTTAATCTTCACTTTAGGTACAATTCTAGCACTAATGTATTTAAAGGCCATTATACTAACAAATAGAAAAAATGCAAGAAAATGATGAATGAACAACTATGCAACGTAGAGTAGGAATGGGAGAGAGCTGACTCCCAAAAAATAAGGTCCTCATTTTTTCGGTGTTTGTGTATATCTTACTTTTCCGTCTGATTGCATCTTTGATTTGTATTTGCTCTACAAAATGAGTGTGTGTGTGTGTGTGTGTGTGTGAGAGAGAGAGAGAGAGAGAGAGAGAGAGAGAGAGAGAGAGAGAGAGAGAGAGGTTATAACTAACGGAAAAGAAACCCTACGAAAAACTTCAGGAATGGAGACAGTGCGTGTAAAAAAAAAAATCGGACCAGAAGAAATAATTCCCATACTAGCATCAGCATCAAGACGAAATTACCTTTGCCAGGTTTGCAGCACTGGCACTTCTTCTTCCCTTTGCACTCGCCGTCGGCAAACACTCCATTCTTGCACTTCTTCTTGCAGGTGCCCCCAAGAGCTGAACACGACGGCTTGTTGAGGCATGAGAGACAGCAGATACACTTCGATCCAGCCGACCAAGACTTCTTCTTGATCCCTTTGCAGTCCTTCCTGTTTGTGAACGGTGCAGGAGTTTGTGAGAGCATGTTTATGAGGCAGTGGAGGAACAGAAAGAAGTTTATGAACAGTGGAGACAGGAGAACGGTGCAGGAGTTTGTGGGAGCATGTTTATGAGGCAGTGGAGACAGAAGAAGTTGCAGGAAACGGCGCTGTTTATGAGACAGTTTTGTGCAGGAGTTTGTGAGAGCATGTTTATGAGGCAGTGGAGACAGAAGAAGTTTGTGAACGGTGCAGGAGTTTGTGAGAGCATGTTTATGAGACAGTGGAGACAGAAGAAGTTTGTGAACGGCGCAGGAGTTTGTGAGAGCATGTTTATGAGGCAGTGGAGACAGAAGAAGTTTGTGAACGGTGCAGGAGTTTGTGAGAGCATGTTTATGAGGCAGTGGAGACAGAACATGCAGAAGTTTGAGAGTGCTTTATGAGGCAGTGGAGACAGAAGAAGTTTTATGCTGGATCAGAGAGCATGTTTATGGAACAGTGGAGACAGAAGAAGCTTCAGAACGGCGCAGGAGTTTGTGAGAGCATGTTTATGGAACAGTGAGACAGAAGAAGAGGCAGGAGTTTGTGAGCATGTTTTATGGAGACATAGGCAGTTTAGAACGATGCAGGAGTTTGTGAGAGAGTTTATGAGGCAGTAAAAATTTTGTGAACGGCGCTGGAGTTTGTGCAGAACAGTGGAGCCATAGAACGGTGCAGGAGAGTTTATGGAACAATGAGAAGAGAGAAGAAGTTTGAGCTAGGAGAGCATGTTTATGAGACAGTGGAGACGTTTGTGTGCAGAGTTTGTGAGAGCATGTTTATGAGACAGTGAAGACAGAAGAAGTTTCAGAGCAATGTGAACGGTGCTTAGAGGGGCAGTTGGAGATATAAAAATTTTGTGAACGGTGCAGACAGTTGTGAGGGCATGTTTATGGAACAATGAAGAGAGAAGAAGTTTGTGAACGGTGCAGACGGTTGTGAGGGTATGCTTATGGAACAGTGAAGAGAGAAGAAGTTTGTGAACGGTGCAGACAGAGGGTTTGGAACAGTGAAGAGAGAAGAGTGCAGATGCTTCAGAGTATTTATGAGGAAGACAGAAGATGAGAGACAGACGTTTGTGAGAGTATGTTTATGGAACAGTGAAGACAGAAGAAGTTTGTGAGCATTGAAGACGTTTCTAAGAGCATGTTTATTTAAGGGTAAAGAGAGAAGTTTGTGAGCAATGCAAACGTTTGTAAGAGCATGTTTATGGAACAGTGAAGAGAGAAGAAGTTTGTGGGCACTGCAGACGTTTGTGAGAGCAAGTTTACGTAACAGTGAAGACAGAAGAAGTTTGTTAACGGTGCAGGAGTTTGTGAGGGCATGTTTATGTAAGAGTGGAGACAGAAGAAGTTTGTGAACGGTGCAGACGTTTCTGAGAGCACGTTTATGTAACAGTGAAGACAAGAAGTTTGTGAGCGCTGCAGACGTTTGTGAGAGCATGTTTATGGAACAGTGAAGACAAGAAGTTTGTGAGCATTGCAGACGTTTGTGAGAGTCTGTCTATGAAACAGTGAAGACAGAAGAAGTTTGTGAATGGTGCAGACGTTTCTGAGAGCATGTTTATTTAACAGTAAAGACAGAAGAAGTTTGTGAGCATTGCAGACGTTTGTGAGAGCATGTTTATGTAACAGTGAAGACAAGAAGAACGGAGAAGTTTATGTAACAGTTTTGTGAGCATTGCAGGTTTTCAGAGACATTGAAGACAGAAGAAGTTTTGAAATGGTCTGTTCTAAGCATGTTTATTTAACAGAAAAGACAGAAGAAGTTTACTGCAGAGAGAGCATGTTTATGTAACAGTGAAGATGCATTGCAGACGTTTGTGAAATGAAACAGTGAAGACAAAGAAGTTTGTGAATGGTGCCACGTTTCTGAGAGCATGTTTAAAATAGACAGAAAGAGCAGAACAGAGAGATGTAACAGTGAAGACAAGAAGTTTCAGAACGGAGCAGACGTTTGTTGAGCATGTTTATGTAACAGTGAAGACAAAATACAGAGAGTCTGTCTAAAACAGTGAAGAAGTTTGAATGGGCAGCATTTTGAGAGCATGTTTATTTAAAATAAAACAGAAGAACAGAGAGAGCATGTTTACGGATCAGAGAAGACAGAAGAAGTTTGCAGAGGTACTTTTATGAAATAGTAAAGATAACAACAAAATAGAGAAGAGAAGAAAAGTTTGCAGGAGGACGTTAATAAAACAGCAAAGATAAAAGAAGTTTGCGGGAGCATTTTATAAAATAACAAAGAGAACAGAAATATGTGGAAGAACGTTTTTATACAAAATACAGAAGAAAACAAGAGATTGCAGCAGTATTTTATATACCAGTAAAGAGAACAGAAAATGGTAGGAGTTGTTTATATACAAATTAATGAAGTGAACAGCAGTTTGTACGAATATGTTTACAAAATAGTAAAGACAACAGAAACTTGTGGAAGAATGTTTATAAATAAAATAGTGTGCGTGAGAGAGAGAGAGAGAGAGAGAGAGAGAGAGAGAGAGAGAGAGAGAGAGAGAGAGAGAAACTGTACTTACTTTTTGGTTGATTTCCCTCCGTACTTTTTGCATTTCTTGTTTCTGAAACTTTTCTGGCATTCTGGAAAGAGAGAGTATCAAGAATTAAAATTTCAAGGGGATAGATGATTCATCAGTACAGTCAAAGGGTTACAACCAATTTGGCGTTTAATTTTTGCAATTCTTGATTCTGTACCGTTTTAAGGAATTTTCGAAAGTGAGAGTGTAAACACTCCAATATTTACAACACAAGGGCAGGTTTCTCAGGAGAACCCACAGGGTTGTAACCAATATAGCCGTGTCAAAGCTCACTCCTGTATCATTTCTGTTACTCTGGAAAGAAGCGGCGTGCACACCGGAACATCTAAAGAGGTAAAAGGGTTCTTTAAACAATCGTGGGGCTACAACCAATTTGGTTTGTAGGTTTAGGGATGGCTGCTTCTGTAATGCTTCTAGGTTTTATGGTAGACAGAATGTCAAAATTGACAGATTTATAAAGAAAATCTGGTTCCTCGATGCAATCACAAGGTTACAGCCAATTCCACGTTCTAGATCCCGTATTTTCTCGTTCCTGTAACGCATCTGACATAGTGGAAGCAGTGTCAGAGTGTACACATTTATTAGGAAGACTTCCCAATCAGTCAGGAACATTCAGATATTCACGAGGGCAGATCATTGTTGAGGGAGGAAACGTGCTGTCGATGGGACTTGAATTCTTCTAAGATCCTTGGGAGGTATTCGTAGAGCTCGTTCTTTTGACTGACGCAGGTTCTATCACCTGTACTTTTGAACAAGACTGGGAGAGATATTGTACACCTGCTCGTTTGATCAAATGCGGATTCTGTCGTTAGTCATTTTAAGAACTGCTGTCGGCTCAAGAGACAAATTGTCAAACCATAGATTTCCAACGGACCTTGGAATTCCGATGCCATTAAGAATATATTTCTACAGCAACCATTAATGAAGGCAGAAGGAGGTACTCCAGAGCATATATGTATGTATGTATATAAACACACACACACACACACACACACACACACACACACACACACACACATATATATATATATATATATATATATATATATATATATATATATATATATATATATATATATATATATATATATATCACCAGAGTAAAAAAAAATGAGAGACTGGATGAAGGTCTTGAACTGTTTCGGTATTATTTCCAAGCCATTAACGGTCGTTCAATGGCTTGTAAACAAAAGATGAAACCGGTTAGTACCTACAATCAGCCTTCACCTTTTCACCTGTGGGTGGTGTGTGATAAACGAATCACGCGCTAAACTGACTGTAATCATATATATATATATATATATATATATATATATATATATATATATATATATACATATATATATATATATATATATATATATATATATATATATATATATATATATGCATACACATATATGTGTGTGTGTATGTGTGTGTGTAGAAAGCTCGTACCTAACTTCAAGAGTGTACTAGCTTGCACGTTACACACACACACGCAGACACACACAGTCACAGACCAGACGCAGTGACGAGACAACACACAGAATCTTCCTTACTGTTCTTCAAGCAGCAGGTGCAGGCGGGATTCTTCCCCTTGGTCTTGCAACCTTTCAGGAGGATGTTCTGACACTTCTTCTTGTTGCTCGCCTTGGCGATCCACTTGTCCTTGCGGCACTTTCCCTTGTACTTGGTGCACTTCTTGTTCGGCTTGCATTTCTTCTTCGGCTTCCTCTTGTCGCTACTTTTGTGGCCTGCGGGAAGAGAGAGAGAGAGAGAGATAGGGGAGATGGATACAATTCAATAGGGATTTGCGTTTGTGCAAGCGCTGAAGATTGACACACGGACGGAAAATTGCGGGAAGAGAGAGAGAGAGAGAGAGAGAGAGAGAGAGAGAGAGAGAGAGAGAGAGAGAGAGAGAGGAAATGGATACAATTCAACAGGGATTTGCGTTTGTAAGCGCTGAAGATTGCACATGGACGCTGGGAAGAGAGGGAGAGAGAGAGAGAGAGAGAGAGAGAGAGAGAGAGAGAGAGAGAGAGAGAGAGAGAGGAAATGGATACAATTCAACAGTGAATTGCGTTTGTACAAGCGCTGATGATTGGCACACGGACAGAAAATTGTGGGAAGAGAGAGAGAGAGAGAGAGAGAGAGTGGAAGAGAGAGAGATGAGAGAGAGAGAGAGAGAGAGAGAGAGAGAGAGAGAGAGAGAGGAGAGAGAGAGAGAGAGAGAGAGACAGATTCCAACAGTGAATTGCGTTTGTACAAGCGCTGATGATTGGCACACGGACAGAAAATTGCGGGAAGAGAGAGAGAGAGAGAGAGAGAGAGAGAGAGAGAGAGAGAGAGAGAGAGAAGAGAAATGGATGGATACAAGCGCTGATGATTCAACATGGTGAATTGCGTTTTGAGACAAGCGCTGATGATTGATTGCACACGGACAGAAAATTGTAGAGGAGAGAGAGAGAGAGAGAGAGAGAGAGAGAGAGAGAGAGAGAGAGAGAGGTAGGGGAAATGGATACAAATTGAACAGTGATTTGCGTTTTGTACAAGCGCTGATGATTCTTTTACGGACAGAAAAATTGCGGAAGAGAGAGAGAGAGAGAGAGAGAGAGAGAGAGAGAGAGAGAGAGAGAGAGAGAGAGAGAGAGAGAGAGAGAGAGAGGGAAATGGATACAATTCAACAGGGATTTGCGTTTGTACAAGCGCTAATGATTGGCACACGGACAGAAAATTGCTGGAAGAGAGAGAGAGAGAGAGAGAGAGGGGAAATGGATACAATTCAACAATGATTTGCGTTTGTACAAGCGCTGATGATTGTACACGGACAGAAAAAATGAGAGAGAGAGAGAGAGAGAGAGAGAGAGAGAGAGAGAGAGAGAGAGAGAGAGATAGGGGAAATGGATACAATTCAACAGGGATTTGCATTTTTGTACGAGTGCTCATGATCGGCACACGGACAGAAAATAATGCTGAGAGAATATATGATTCGGAATAAAAAAAGATTTAATATAAAAGGTCCTTTATTCCTCACGCCGTTGGGGTGTGGACAAGCCTGCCAGAGATTGTTTTGTAACTGGGACTTTGGAAGTTCAAGCGAAAATGCCTAATGCTATTCTTCTTGCATTTTGATACATTTTTATCTATTTATCTATTCATTCATTTTTTTTGTTTGTTTAATAAGTGGTATCTCTCTTTCTGCATTTCCCTTAACGTCCTCCTCGTTCTTCCTAATGGACACCATATTCTTTGGAAGCTTGAATTTCAAGTCAATGGTCCCTGTGGGCTTGTTCCATACGAATAGGTTTAATCTACTGTACAATAATAATAATAATAATAATAATAATAATAATAATAATAATAATAATAATAATAATACAGTGAATTCACCGGAAAGGATGGCTAATGTCACCAAGAAGTAATTACTCGGAGAGCCTGCGATTGTTAATCTCTAATATAAAGTGGCTTAAGAATATACAAATAATATAAACTTTCGTTAATTTTAAAACAACCTCGCTATATATAAAATTCAGTCTGAACTCTTCGACATCGATGAAGGAGCGCATGAGCAAATATCCAGATCACTATCAATTAAGTTTTATACTTTCAGTCGTGCTGCTCAACAGATTATATGAAAACGTTAAATTTCTACAGAATTGAATGATTTAAGTGTCAGTTTCAAACCATCATAGATGCAACTTTGCGCTGTATTATGTCTCACTGTTACATGACTAGTCCATTAATCCACTGACTGTAAAATATATGAATGATTTAGATTGCTTTTTTATTCTTTTTGAAAAAGTCCCAAAGGCATTAATTTTAGCACAACGCTCATTTATTTTTGTCTGTAAGGCGTGAAATAGAGTTATGGCGTATACAATTATTGCAAGATAAAAAAAAAATAATGATTTATTTACTTTGTTAGTTTTCACTGCTTTCGAAAACTGAAAAAAAAACATGAAACTACAAAGTAAAAATTGAAATGCATACCTGGTGGTTTAGTCCCACTCTTCGCCAGCGGCTTCTTCCTGATTGGACCATCAGCATTACCCTTTTTCTTCTTGTTATCCTTTACCTTCTCCTCCTTTGGGCCCTTTCCTTCCGGTTTCTGGCTCTTGGGCGTGCCCTTTTTGTCATTTCCTCCGTTCCTTCCCTTTCCCTTTGGTCCTTTCCCCTGTGGCTTGCCGTCCCTCCCGTTGCCCATTCCGTTGTTTTTGTTTTTCTTTTCCTTCTGACCTTTCTGCTTTTCAGAGTCATCTTTGCCCTTGGACGACTTCTTCGAGGCTGCGCCCTTTTGGCCGCCTCCCTTTCCGCCTTCGGAGTTCTTTTCGTGTCCTTTGGTCCTTCTTCTTCTTGGTCCTTGGCAGTCCTTGGCTGTTTTTCTTGGTCCTGGCGTCCTTGGCTGTTCTCCTTCTTGGTCCTGGCGTCCTTGGCCGTTCTTCTTTGGTCCTTGGCGTCCTTGGCCGTTTTTCTTTGGTCCTTGGCGTCCTTGGCCGTTCTTCTTTGGTCCTTGGCGTCCTTGGCCGTTTTTCTTTGGTCCTTGACGTCCTTGGCCGTCCTTCTTTGGTCCTTGACCTCCTTGGCCGTTTTTCTTTGGTCCTTGACGTCCTTGGCCGTCCTTCTTTGGTCCTTGACCTACTTGGCCGTTTTTCTTTGGTCCTTGACGTCCTTGGTCCTTCTGGTCCACCTCCCTTGGCCGTTTTTCTTTGGCCCTTGACGTCCTTGGCCGTCCTTCTTTGGTCCTTGAGGTCCTTGGCCGTCCTTCTTTGGTCCTTGGCGTCCTTGGCCGCCCTTCTTTGGTCCTTGAGGTCCTTGGCCGTTCTTCTTGGGTCCTTGGCGTCCTTGGCCGTTTTTCTTTGGTCCTTGAGGTCCTGCGCC
>NC_089763.1:28262009-28282009 GCF_040412425.1 Macrobrachium rosenbergii | reverse complement strand
ATATATATATATATATATATATATATATATATATATATATATATATCTACGTATATAAATTGCAGCTCTTGCAGAACATTTCACTGTTCTGAATAAGCTTCATCTGGCGTGCAGATGCCCTTAAAAAATCATTAATCTTATCACCAGTGTGTGTGTGTGTGTGTGTGTGTGTATGTGTTTGCAAGCGTATGTGTTTGTGTATGTTTGTTCTTTCACACGTTAACTTCATTAATCGACGTCTCCAGTATTATTATTATTATTATTATTATTATTATTATTATTATTATTATTATTATTATTATTATTATTATTATTATCATTATTATTATTATTATCATGGGACTTTGCCCTTTATTTCTTAGATCAAATGCTTAACTGGGACAACAGACAGGAAATGCATCAAATGATTCCACGGCGACAAGATTTACGTCCAGGTTCCACCGTTAACGAGACACTTGCGTTTCGTAAAGCTAAGCTGTCTAGAGTAATGTCGAAATGAAAACAAAGGTTTCCTCGTTAACGAGGGTCGGAATGTTACACTGTCTTCGCACAAAGGAATAAATTAAACGCAATTATACGTGACGTGCGTGTGGATGTGTGTATATATATATATATATATATATATATATATATATATATATATATATATATATATATATATATATATATATATATATATATATATATACACTGCAATGCAAAATAGTATTAGTTTACAGCAAGGCTTTCCCTAACTTGCGCAATGCCTCACGAAGATATAGCTATTCTAAAATGATGCTATTACACACATACACACATACATACACCTGCACATGCCACGCGCCGATTTCCCCAGCCCCATCCCACGCACACGCACAGATACACAGGTGCACACGCACACATATACACATATAATAATATATATATATATATATATATATATATATATATATATATATATATATATATACATATATATATATATATATATATATATATAGTATATATATATATATATATATATATATATATACATACATACATACATACACATGAGCACCCAAAATAAAACGCCTGATTATGGTAATAATAAAATGGAGGTGAGAAGAGAACTGCGCCATAACCTTCATAAAACAAGAGCCTCCGTAATTGCGCATACATCCACCAGAGTTGAGATATCCAGCCCCAGTCACTGTCCCCGTCCCCTTCCCTCCCCACCCCCCAAAAGATGCTGATTAGCTTGGTCAACAAAACCTATGGTAATGGTGCAGACAGTTTCATTTTTTTAAAGCCTTGTGGAATTCTGAAGCTGAAGCATTCCACCTCCCCCTCTTCCCGTCCTCCGAAAAATAGGACCCTTTTCCCAAAAATATCCTCCTGTGTGTATGTGTGTTTGTGTGTGGGTGTTTGTGTTTGTTCCCTGACAGAGGTGACTCCAGAAATTAAAAGAAAAAGCACTAATGCCACACTAATGTTTTCAGCTTTCTGTAAAAGAAAACTATTGTGCCGGCTTTGTCTGTCCGTCCGTCCTCAGATCTTAAAAACTGCTGAGGCTAGAGGGCTGCAAATTGGCATGTTGATCACCCACCCTACAGTCATCAAACATACCAGATTGAAGCCCTCTAGACTCAGTAGTTTTTATTTGATTTAAGGTTAAAGTTAGTCATAATCCTGCATTTGGCAACGTGGTTCAAGTTTCATGAGCTTGAATAAGTAATGCCCTGTGGCCTTGTTAATAATAATTTATCTTTCTGAGTAATAATAATAATAATAATAATAATAATAATAATAATAATAATAATAATAATCGCGAATGAATCCCATGTGTGGTAAACATCCATAGCATTCATCACTTTTTACACCTTCACAGAAGCTTCACCAGCAACACATCTAAGCCTTGGCACAGCGCTGTGCAATTCTACCCTATTTTCCACGTGCCCCCAAGCCTGCTGGGTATTATAGCATCCAACCCTAGCAAGGTCTTCGTTCCCCTCCCATTAATAATTCGGACTCCAACCTCTTTCATACATTCATACAATTAATACCATGACTTCCTTTAACCAGGCTGGAATCAGACGGAGATTTTATTAACAAAAGGTTACAAGCTTTCAAGGACCATCTGCCCTCATCGTTTGGTAGCTTTTGCAGCTACCAGACGATGAGGGCAGATAGTCTTGAAAAGCTTGTTACTTTTGTTATTAAAATATCCTATAGGTACCATCCTGTTTATATGAGGTCCTGATATATATATATATATAATATATATATATATATATATATATATATATATATATATATATATATATATATGTATATATATGTGTATGTATGTATGTGTGTGTGTGTGTGTGTGTGTGTATGTTAGAATGTCATCATCCCGTGCCTAGATCCGAGGTACTTACTAAAGATATAGAAAGAATATATATTTTTTTATCCAGGATGGGGATCAGAGAAAAATGATTGCCAATCACACTCATGCTCCCCTTCGCTGCAATACAGGCATTCGATTCCTTAATGCAGTGGAGAAAAGAAATACTTAAATGTGCACAAATCTGGAGAAAGTATCCGAAACTTCTTTTCGATATTTCATGAATAATTAAATATGGTACTTTCCCAACCCATTGGTCAAGGTTAGTCAGAAGATCCTGTGTGTCCCTAGTGTGAAAAAGAAATCTGATGCGCTGAAGATGTTATATATCTCCTACGCAGTTTGCTAGGAGTTTTATCTTGGTTATAACTAACGTGTGGAGTAGCGTGCCTAGTGCAGATGTGGAATCTTCCGACCTACAAATATTTAAGCGCGGAGCCAATTCGTTCGTGCTCTCTGTTGCTGACGTCTCCTGAATTTCAGGTGTATCGGTTTTATTTTCTATTCTCTCATAGTGATTTATGTATCATCTTCTCCTATGACTTGTCCCTATTTGCAGGTTCATGTTCCTTTGGAGCTTTCTGAAGTTTATAGTCTGTTGACTCTGTCCGTAATGTTTTTTTTTTTTTCAGCTGAAGATGTAACATGGAGCCCTCTGACGTTAATAATCTGTTGACTCTGTCCGTAATGTTTTTTTTTTTTTTTTTTTAGCTGAAGACGTAAAGAAAACAAGAAAAACATTAAAAAACACTCATAGTAGTTGAGTCTTGAAATGGAGAAACATATTCACAGTTATGTATAAGTACGTATATCTAAAGATAAATCTGTACAGTAAGCTTCTGGGAAACTGTTCGATTCCCTTTTCAGTCGGGGGATCGAACAGTTTCCCGAAAGCTTTCTGTACAGATTTATCTTTAAATATATGGACATATACACAGCTGTGGATTTGATTGTCCGATGAAAACATTATCAGCATTTCAATGGCACAGAGAAGTAAGCTTAGGACACCTATCACGTAGTGTCGTTGCGAGAGGCGCACCTGACAACTTCAACCACGCAGCACCATGGATTAACACATTCTTTTTTATTACTGTTTCACTTCTCGAGTCTTCCCGAGGAAACAAAAGCTACAGCTTAACTTGTCCATCATCTCGCAACCTCACCTGTCACAAAAACACAGATTTTAAATGATAAAATCTCACGGGTGATTCTCAGAAACTCCTGATTTCATCAGCGCCGTTCCTGGAATCACAAATGTCATCATAGCAGAAAAAAACTGAGTAATTTTACCATTAACCTGCTCACTTACTGTTGTGGCAAGTTGGGGCTCTCATAATTACGGCGGAGTAACTTTTAGAATAATATTACTAGGCTCATTTTTTTGCAGAACTTGCTCAAAATGTCTCCATTTGGGAGACCTCAACGCAGCGGTTGAGCAAAACTAAGACGTACAAAATGTTTTTTTGTGTGTTACTATGAGAAGCAGACCTTTCACGGAGAACTGAATTTCTTCTTCGTGCGTGGGCGCACCCAACGTGATGCCAGTCCACAGAGGCAAAGGATATTTACAGCTACTGAGATATTTGTCATTTAGAGAAATGCTCCTGTTTGAATGGGAAATGCTGATGAAGCGTGTTAAACACAGCAGAATAAAACTACTTCAAAAGTATTACTGAACACCCACATGCTTTTGGGGACGAAACCAATTGGCAGCCAGTGTATAGTGCAGAATTATTGTGGTACTGTCGATCAAACCAATACCTGCGCGAGCTGATGATATAAATTATTGTACGAATGAAAAAATGCTGGTACTAGACACGTAAAATGTTGTCGCATTACTCATCTTTCTCTCTCGAAACTATGAATCGCATGACAAAACATTTCACCATTTTTTTTTTGGCAACAGAAAAGGGCCCACTTCTCCAGCCTAACGGAAACAGCAGACTTCCATTCTTCGTTTCGTTTGTCACTTACCGCTAATTGGGCGCCCAGTAGCAAGGCTGCCACAAACTTGATGCAGGGCAACCCTCTCATCCTGACCACCTCACAGCGACTGAAGGGCCCTTGTTAACAGGAGTCACAACTGTAGTTTAGCATCACCTTCCACGCATGCGTACGACAGACTTCCTGCTTCTCGTAGGTTGGCGGGGGCTTATCCACCCGTTTTTGTAATCAAGCTGTGACCTCCTACTTTATTTCTGGTCACAGGATGGCGTATGCTCTTTTTACTGTCTCTGAGATTTGGATATGGACATCAAAACTCGAGAATAAGCAACAAGATGAGAAATAGAAATAATAACGGTTAAATAACAGGGGGAGGGGGGGACGTGGATCTTCCCAAGTAAGAGGGTCGTGAGTGGCACAGGCCAATACAGGTGATTTTCCCTCATCGGCTGCGGGGGAATTTGGCCCTTACCGAATGACGCTCAGGATCTATCACGAACGATACACCAGTGTACGTGGAAACGAATCACTTCCTGGATGAGGCACAGCACACGCCAGCACGGTACGTAAGTATACAGCGTCGCAGGTGTCAGCATTGAGAAATATCCTCGTCCCTAACAGTTAATCATAAGTTCGTGAGGGGAATTGTCTAGAACTGCCCGCTGGTCTTTTTTTTTTTTTTGAGCATTTATCTGTTTCGGTCGCCCGAATGGCGTTGCAGTAATGCAGCATAAGTGAAGTAAGTCCGAGATACACTTTATGTCCTTGCAACGAGGAAGAAGACAAGTAAGTCGATCAGAGATGGCTGTTAAATTTGAATTATGGCTTCCATTTACATTACAGTACCTTAAACATCCCTTAGATTATGGTTCTCCTTTCTGCAACGATGGGAGAAGAGCTAACAAAAAAATGATAACACTTTTGGGGCTTCTCTCAAATATATTTCGATAATCTTTGTCGATCAGAGATTCTCCGTTAAACGTCCCTTTGAGTTATGGCTTCTTCTTTAAACGTCCCATTTAAATGTTAGTCCCTTTGAATTATGGCTTCTCTTTAAATTTTATGGCTTCTTCTTAAACATCCCTTAAAAGTTCTTTAAATGTCTATTTGAATTATGGCTTTAATCTCCTTTCAACGTCCTTGGAATTATGGCTTCTCCTTTAAAACATCACTTTGAATGCCATTTGAATTATGGCTTCTCTTAAACATCACTTTGAAACGTCCCTTTGAATTATGGCTTCAAATGTCCCTTGAAACGTCCCTTTGAATTATGGATTCTCCATTAAACGTCCCTTTGAATTATGGCTTCTCCTTTAAACGTCCCTTTGAATTATGGATTCTCCTTTAAACGACCCTTTGAATTATGGATTCTCCTTTAAGCGTCCCTTTGAATTATGGCTTCTCCTTTAAACTTCACTTTGAATTATGGCTTCTCCTATAAACATCTCTTTGAATTATGGCTTCTCCTATAAACGTCCCTCTGAACTATGGCTTCTCCTATAAACATCCCTTTGAATTATGGCTTCTCCATTAAACGTCCCTTTGAATTCTGGCTTCTTTTTTAAACGTCCCTTTGAATTATGGGTTCTCCTTTAAACATCACTTTGAATTATGGCTTCTCCTTTAAACGTCCCCTTTGAATTATGGCTTCTCCTTTAAATGTCCTCCTTAATCAAGGATTTTCCTTTAAACATCCCTTTGAATTATGGCTTCTTCTTTAAACATCCCTTTGAAATATGGCTTCTTTAAATGTCTATTTGAATTATGGCTTTTCCTTTAAACATCCCTTTGATTTATGGCTTCTCCTTTAAACGTCCCTTTGAATTATGGCTTCTCCTTTAAACATCACTTTGAATTATGGCTTCTCCTTTAAACGTTCCTTAGAATTATGGATTCTCCTTTAAACGTCCCTTTGAATTATGGCTTCTCATTTAAACGTCCCTTTGAATTAAGGTTTCTCCTAAACATCACTTTGAATTATGGCTTCTTCTGATGCCACAGAGATGTGGTGGGAGATGGCTTTGTCCCTTTGAATTATGGCTTCTCCTTTTCCAGAATTTGTCTTTAAACGTCCCGAAATGTAATTGCAGTTGGATTGAAAGATCCTGAGCCTGAAATGTCTGAAGAACATGGAGCCCTGAATGTTGTAGCCTTATCATCGTTATCGTAAACTACAGCAGTAATGGTAGTTTTCCTGTAGTAGTAACAATAGTAGGAACATAAGCAATAAATACCGGAGTATTATTTATTACCAATTTTAAACTGATCTAATTTCATCAATACAGGTCACATTTTATTTACAAATAAAGTGGACTATTTAAGCGATATTGAATAAGCAAAATAATAAAAAAAAGATAATTTAAGAAAATACCAACAGAGATTTGAAGAATTAAACTTGAAACTAAAAATAATAAAAAGATAAACAATAAATTAAGACGCTTTCATAAGTATACCTTAGTTTATCCAGACCACTGAGCTGATTAACAGCTCTCCTAGGGCTGGCCTGAAGGATTACGTGGCTAAGAACCAATTGGTTACCTAGCAACGGGACCTACAGGCTATTGTGGAATCCGAACCACATTATAGCGAGAAATGAATTTCTATCACCAGAAATAAATTCCTCTCATTCTTCATTGGCCGGTCGGAGATTCGAACTCGGGCCCTGCAGAGTGCCAGCCGAGAACAGTACCGACCAGTCCAACGAAGAATCTGGACACTTTCATAAAAGCTTTCAACGTGAAGCATTTCGTCAGAGTGGCAATTATTACTTAGAACCACCAGACAATTACTTATATAAAAATTTCATTTTGAAAGTCATGCACTGGATGTGATGCCTTTCAATTCTAGGACGGTCTACCTACCATAAAAACTTAAGAGCTTTTTTATCCACACAAGTCTTAATGGACATTCTTGATAAAATCGCGGACTGTCCTTCCCCGACACAGAAATGCACATCGGACAAGATGAGCGAAAAGCTTTCTTGGGCTCCCACTCAGTAATTAGAAACTCAAGGCATCGAAAAAACGAAACCTCCTCCCTTGGATAGTCTGGGCTCGCATGCTGACCTCTCAGAACCCCTTTCAGAGGAGGAGTTCACTTAGCTTCGTAAATGACACAAGATCCAAAGGTTGCACCGGATGCGTGTCGAATTCGCAAGGCGTCGCTGGTTTTCGCAAATTGCAGCATTCGAGGAACATGCGAAATTATTTATTATTCATGGCAGAATACATTATGACGAAGGCGCTTTCAGCAACGGAGGCGCATGCGTATATTGCGCAGATGTACTGACGCAAATTCGAAGAGAAGCATAATAAAAATGTGTATGTATGTATGTATGTATGTATGTATATACATACACACACACACACACACACACACATATATATATATATATATATATATATATATATATATATATATATATATATATATATATATATATATATATTATATTTAACAGGAGAGAGAGAGAGAGAGAGAGAGAGAGAGAGAGAGAGAGAGAGAAAGAATAGCGTACTTGACAGTGTCAACATGCAGACAGTGTAAGATTGGAGAGAATCATGAAGAAAGGAGCTCTGAAACTGATTTGAATTCAAAAGCCGTGTGTTTGACAGCAAAGCCGTGTCTTTCAAAGTACAAAAAGGATTAAAATGGCCGTCGTGCAAATGATCGAAAACTCCCGTTTTGATAATTTTTGTATTTTGAAAAATACAGCTTTGCCCAAAAGCACTATTGCGGATCTTAACTTATCATTTCCGGTCACAGTACAGTGATGATGCATCACAGATACGTGTGATACTGTTTGGGTGAAAATGAAATCATTCAGAAAAGCAACCTTGGGATGAAAAGAGCTGAGCCAACTGTCACTTTGAAGTTAAAGGTTTGATGCTGATGTGAATAAAAACAAGTAAAAAATAAGACGAGGTTTCTTTGGCGAAATCCAGTTTTCTGTACAGTGCGAAACTCTCAGCCACGGGCCATGAAAGTTTCACACACGGCCCGGTGGTGGCCTGCGTTGTTGGCACCTCAAGCGGTGCCAGACACACGATCATGGCTAAATTTAACCTTAGATAAAGTCAAAACTACTGAGGTTAGAGGGCTGCAATTTGGTATGTTTGATGATCGGAGGGTAGATGATCAACATACCAATTTGCAGCCCTCTAGCCTCAGTAGTTTTTAAGATCTGAGTGCGGACGGACAAACAAATAGCCATCTCAGTAGTTATCTTTTACAGAAAACTAAAAACTAAGCGTTTCTAAATAATCGCGTTTTTACAATATGTGTGAGGGATGTAGACAATTTAGACGCATCAGAAATAGTTATATATATTATATATATATATATATATATATATATATATATATATATATATATATGTATATATATATATATATATATATATATATATATATATATATATATATATATATATATATATATATATAACAATTCAGACTAAAGAAACGTGGATCTGGTCACTTGGATCAAATGAAGGATGAGGGGTTACTGGAATGGAATGGAATGGAATACAAAATTTAAGCCAATGACCAAGCACTGCGACCTATGAGGTCATTCAGCGCTGAAACGGAAATGGGGGGGAAAAAGAGGCTTTAAAGGCGTAACAGGAGGAAAACTCGCAGTTTGCACCATGAAACAACACCTAGAAGGTGGAAAGCAAGACGGAAGAAAGAGAAAATGAACGGAGGTGCAATAAAAGGAATGAAAGGGGTTGCAGCTAGGGACCGAAGGGACGCCGCTGCAAAGAACCTCAAGTGATGACTACAGTTGGCCTACGGGGCCAACTGTGATGGGAGAAACGACCTCGTGGCAAATATACCATATAAATGTGTGTATATCTCTCCAAGTACTGATGGGCCTTATACATTTCTTAGGGGAAATGGGACACGCGATAATAAACGGGAGAAATGATTCGTGTATTGTGTATAGTGCTTATTGTAGCTCGCAGCAGACTCACGACTGTCAATATTTGTATCTGTAGGTTATTCTACCACGAGTTTTTTTTTTTATATCAATTTTGAAGCAGTTTGGATAATTGATTCAGATTCGGTTGTGCTACGATTGCACACCACCGCGTTAAAATTAATTTTCGTTATTTTCAATGACTTCATTTATTTTAATCATTTTTCCAGGTTCAATATATATATATATATATATATATATATATATATATATATATATATATATATATATATATATATATATATATTATTATATAGTAAAATTTATTTTTCGTACTGAGAATAATCTACAATCACTTGTTGCTATTGTTTATTATTGTCACATAGTATACCCGTGTAGAAATAGTCATGTAAATCCAAGGTATTCCATCAAAGGTCGTGGAAATAAACCCAGATCTTTCAGTTAACTTTACAGAGCGAGTTTTAAGTTTTGTAGTTTTGATATATATATATATATATATATATATATATATATATATATATATATATATATATACAGTGCACTGCATGAGGCGCACTGACGGCACTACCCGGCAGCGGGGCGCGTGGAATGATTTAGGTGAACAATGTGAAGTATTCAGGTGGGTTTGAGAGGCAAGGTGAGCCAGGCCACCGACACCTGACTTTTCTCTGGGTTGCCGCTTTTCCTGGGTCACTCTCGGCCAGATCAGCAGGTGTATACTACAGAGTGATTCTCATTCCCCACAATAATGTTCCTTGGGTGACATTTATCAATGGTTGTCTCACAGTGAGTGTGACTAACGTGTTTGTTTTATGAATTTCTTCTTTCTTCTTTTTTCTTTCTTCTCTTCTTCTCTCTATATATATATCTATATATATATATATATATATATATATATATATATATATATATATATATATATACAGGAAAGAGAGAGTAGAGAGAGAGAGAGAGAGAGAGAGAGAGAGAGAGAGATGGAATTGACAGAAATGTTCACGTTGCTGAGGACGTGGTGGTTGAAGTACTCCATTGTCAAACCAATGAAAAGCTTCCCCTTTCCATCGAAAGCAAAGAGTATTCGAATACGCAGAGAGAAAGGAATGCGTCACGAGTTAAATGAGCGCCACAGACCTATTTCCACGACTGGAAACATTTACCAATGCGACAAAAAAAAAAAAAGAAAGTTAAGTATACCTTAGTTTTACCAGACCACTGAGCTGATTAACAGCTCTCCTAGGGCTGGCCCGAAGGATTAGACTTATTTTACGTGGCTAAGAACCAATTGGTTACTTAGCAACGGGACCTACAGTTTAAATGCGACAAAAGCAAAAGGTAATATGTTATTTGGGGCAACGAGATATGTGGGGCCGAGTGCCGGCGCGTGATTCTCACAAGACTGTTTTTGTTGCAAAACCACTTAAGAGAAGCGCTTGCTCGAATCACCCTCTGGCAAATTGCATTCTCGGCAGGCGAAGGCTTAGCTTTTAGGTTATTTAGACCGAATGCGGCGATCAAGAGTCAGTCCTGACGGCTGGCTTCGAGAAGAAAGCGGCGCTGCGAGGTTCTCCCCACTTCTCAGGTGAGTCTGTGATTACCAGCTTCCGTCAGGGTCCATGAGTAGAGCATTCTAACTTGGAATTATGGTCTGCCTGATTCCTTCTCCGGAAAAATTTCGTTTCTGTCGAGGGAAGTAAGTCCAATCGAGGTCACTAGTTAAGAGCACGTTGAAAAATGGACGACGAAATCTATAAAAATGAATGGAGTCAATTTCTTTCAAGATCTGTAGGCAAGAGAAGTTTGTGTTTTCTGAAACGTAGTTGTGTGAGTTCCAAATGGACGACAGTGATTCCGCGAATGCATTCATTCATATGTATGGATGTATGTACATATGCATACATACATACATATATATAATATTATACACATACACACATAATATGTATATACATATATATATTATATATATATATATATATATATATACATATATACTGTACATATATGAGTATATATATATATATATATATATATATATATATATATATATATATATATATATATATATATATATAGGCGAACATATATAATATTTCACAGATATAAAGATCTGGAATACATGGGAACGTGTCTTGACATAGAGAAATTTCTGAGAGAGAGAGAGAGAGAAGAGGAGAGAGAGAGAGAGAGAGACCAGGACATTAGCACTTCTGGACGCAAAGGTCATATTATATAAGAAGTCGGAACCTAAGTACAACGCACCTGAGGTTTTTCCAGGCCTGATGCCCAGTGCCCAACATACCAGAGAATTTTACCCAGCTTCCCGCCCCATCGGCGCTTGAATTGCTAACATTTCCTGTGACTTACCCCTTCAGTTGAAATACCGGGGTTCGATCCCACTGTGAGCCAGGAAAAAGCTCGTCAGATGAGATAGTTTCATTTGCAAATTAGGCCTGCTGTAAAGCCTTCTATTGGGTCATTTCTATTGCTAACCTTAAATCTGCAAATCTTAGGAAAAACCCTATAACATATACGATCATTCACGAAAATAAAAATCCTTTTGGCCAATATGGTCTGTTTAAAAAGATTTTTTAAAAACATTTAAGACAATGTCATGTGGAAAAGATTCGTCAAAATATATTACTCAGCTCAAAGAATGCAAGTCACCTTACGTGGGAACCAAAGAATACTGAATTAATTTCTAACATTGCGCTACAGGGGCGCAGTTTAGGTTAGTTGAATCTCAAACTGAGGGGTAAGCTCTGTGGTAATGAAGCCTTCCTAGAGGGGGTGGGGTAATGAGGCTCCCAAATTGTAATATAAGGGGCATTTAAATTTACTTTTTGTCAAAGGAGTAATGCCTGAAATCTTTCTATGGGGGTGGACCTGGGTAACGAGGTAAAATTAATTTTGTAATAAAACATTCATCAAACAACACTAATATTTTTCTTTTATCTATATGATAACTTCATCATTCTACCGAATACAAACAGCATTACAGAGCAGTTGGGTCCGATACCAAAATACTGAGAACCACTGTATCTTTCAGTTATCCCAAACTTCAATATAACACTAAGCGCAGTATCCCCGTTTTACAAGTTATCCAGTCATATAACATCGCAGCGTCCTTCCAATCATATAAGCTCGTCATAAAACTTCGTTCATAGAAACTGGGCGTGCAGTTATCCGTTCATCATACAACGGTCCGCATCACGCAACCTCGAAGCTCATGGAAAAAACAACGTCTGGTTAACGAAACTTCATGATTCAGAGAGCGAGGAAGTTGATCCCAAAATGAAATTGACGGAAACCATCACATCAATAACACTCAAGACGCAGTTATCCCGATGCTCACGGAGAACGGAATACAAACCATTAGAAAACGAAAACATTATCTCAAAGTTATCCCGAAACTTCATCAAGTTAAAACTTGCTGGAGGTCAGTATATTAACAATTCATATCATCTTCATCAACGGTGCTATTGATGGAACGTGCAGATCCGTCGAAGCAGGGAACAAATCTAATCAACGACAAGAGTGTTTTTTCTTTTAGAGGATTCATTCCTCCCAATCAAATATTCAAAAAACGTTTTATGTATTTATCCATTAGATTAATCTATGTTTTCTTTTTACAGACGGAAAAACAACGTCTGTAATGCCAGATATCAGAGGGGAATTTGTACTTTAATTGGCTGCATTTTTTAAAGACGAGCTGAGTTCTGAATAACAGATCCATTAGGTTGTATCAGAGTATCCCATTTGTTTTAAGCACAGTTAAAATCTGGAAAGTGTAATTGTATATACATGCATACATACACACATCAACACACATTGATAGAACATTCAGATATGCTAAGTAGGAACAAATTAATATATAGAGAATTTTTTTTTTTTAAGAGGGGATTCCATTCTAAAGTTCATAATTAAAACGTTTATGTATTTATGCATTAGCTATATATATATATATATATAACCTGTAATGATGTATTCAAATTTGTCCTTCAAAGATATCGTACATTTACAGATAATCGAGTTGTGAATAAAAATGGAAAAAACGTGCAATCACAAGAAGAAGAAGTAATTGATATATATGCATACATACACACACACACACACATATATATATATATATATATATATATATATATATATATATATATATATATATATATATATATATATAGAGAGAGTGATAGAGAGAGAGAGAGAGAGAGAGTTATTGACGAGTCCCCCCATTTAGGCTTGATTGCTTTGTCATAAAATATTATCTTTCCAAAGAAACAATTGCTTAATCAGTTTCTTATTAATATTTGCACATCTCTCTCTCTCTCTCCTACAAACTGTTGTCCTCTTCATCGATGTTGAATCCCACCTCCTCTCTCTCTCTCCTACAAACTGTTGTCATCAGCAACACATGGTTGTTAATTGCAAGCGCTTGCGACTGCCGCATAATAAAAACAAAATGAACCTGAGAAGTAACTGAGAGAAAAACTATTTACGAAGACGCTATCGTCACGCAATTTCACGCTTAAATTACTGCGGGTGCTTGATCTATCCGAGTGGACTGGTCGTCCCCGAACGCAGGCAAACAAAAAGACCTAGCCTCTTTTTGGTTTTCTGTAAAAGTAAACTATTGTGCCGGCTTTGTCTGTCCGTCCGCACTTTATTCTGTCCTCACTTTTACTGTCCGTCCTCAGAGCTTAAAAACTACTGAGGCCAGAGGGCTACAAATTGTTATGTTGATCATCCACCCTCCAATCGTCAAACATACCAAATTGCAGCTCTCCAGTCTTAGTAGTTTTTATTTTATTCAAAATTAAAGTTAGCCATAATCGTGCTTCTGGCAACGATATAGGACACGCCACAACCGGGCCGTGGTTAAAGTTCCATAGGCCGCGGCTTATACAGCATTACACCGAGACCACCAAAAGATGGATCTATTTTCGGTGGCCTTGATTCCACGCTGTACAGAAAACTCGATTGCGCCGAAGAAACTGTGGCGCATTTTTTATTTGTTTCATTAGAACTCGGTGATCGAGGAGAATATGCTGATTCACGGAAGCATAAATAAATCAATGGAAGATTGGACAGATATCCATTCTTTCTGTTCTGAACAGCCAAGAAATTTGTCAGTCTAAATGGACCACATGACCTAAAATAAGTGTAATTTCTTAGTATTTATTTCAGGAATAACTTTTTACGCTATCATAAATGTTCATCCTTGAATCCCTTAATATATATATATATTAATATATATATATATATATATATATATATATATATATATATATATATATATATATATATATATATATTATATACACAATGGTAAGCCAGTAGTCAGTTGAAAATGCCCAGTGTGGTGAAACATTGTCGTGACGCAAAAGCAATAAATGGAAAATAGGAAGTTTGTCTATTCTTCACCGAAGATTTACGCACGAGAATCGGAAAAACCTGACGATGTGAAGATTCCTGCAAAACACTTATTGATTCCACTAAAGCAATTGCTTTTAACGAATGTATAAAATACACACACACATATAGAGAATACACACACACACGACATTACACACACACACATTATTATATATATATATATATATATATATATATATATATATATATATATATATATATATGCGTGTATGTCTATGTGTATTTCCCATTCAATTCCAGGAATTTAGAAAGGGCAGATGCTTGCTAATCTGTATGCAATGGCTGGCAGATAGAGAATGACATTGTGCATTAATAGTTACTGAACACTTGGAACGAATCTGAATGGAGCAGACTCTTATCTTTCAAAAAAAAAAAAAAAAAATAGCCTGATGGGTGTGAAATCTAAATTCGAAAACATCAAAATATATATATATTAACTTCGAGAGGTAAAATGAAAGGTACACTGACAAAATGTGGGTTTTAGTCATTCTTGGCTGGATTTCAAGGGGATGAAAAATATCCTAAACAAAATAAATAGAACAAAAACCAGAGGTCAGGCGTTGCTTGCGGCAAACGGGAG
The DNA here is from genome assembly GCF_040412425.1 of Macrobrachium rosenbergii. NCBI lineage: Eukaryota > Metazoa > Arthropoda > Malacostraca > Decapoda > Palaemonidae > Macrobrachium > Macrobrachium rosenbergii. The sequence goes on along the minus strand of NC_089763.1, from coordinate 28,266,764 downwards.
GGGCGTGCTCAGTGCGCATGCGTCACAGTTTCTTCCCTCCCACCGCTGCAAAAACATCAGAAACCAATTTGACATCAAGGACCCCGACATCTAAATCTTTAATACATTCACTGCCCAGACACATGTAGCTGAATCACAAAGGGTGCGGCAACAGAGACTCGGAACTCAGTTGGATCGAGAGCCGGAAGATTCTCCCAATTTCCTAAGGTAAGTCAGTGGATGGGAGACTCCATCAAGATTGATCAGTATAGTCTTTCGATCCTCCGTTTCAGTCTTTCACATTATTTTTTTTTAATCTTACGAACCATCGTCAATGGTTCAGGACAGATGAAGTGAAATAGTCAGTTTCTGGAAAGAATATGTGCTTCGAATGTGTAAACTCATATCTGCAAATAGTAACGAATTAGGTTTTTTTTCTAGATCCGCAAGAAAAAGACGTTTTCGTCATTCTCAGAAAATAACAAAATATAAAATATTTCTAGAGACTGCATATATCTGGCGGTGGTTATGTATTCTTTCATTCTGTAAAAGTGCCACGCTTTATGTATGTATAAGTGTGTGTATATATATATATATATATATATACGTATATATATATATATATATATATATATATATATATATATATATATGGTATATACTGTATATATATATATATTATATAGCATATATATATATATATATATATATACACACTGCCATAAGCTATTTATATGGAGTCATGTCTCCTTAATTCACATACAATCTAGTTCATGAAATGGGAGACACTCCCTTAGTGAAAACCCGTTCTTTGATCTATCCATTTGACCCCAAATGTCATCTTTCAAGATTTGAAACGGAGGCAGAATGCCAATTAGGAGCCTGGCATAACTTCTGTGTTTCATAACTGAAAAATAAATTAAAAATAAATAAGTAGATCGAGTATAAAAGCAATAACACGGTGATATTCACAGCTTCATGGAGGTACATTAGTACAAGGAAGTGAAACGTTATATTTTAATTGTATATTCAGATTAAGTTATTCGCATTAAAAAACTAGATTTTTACACCTTCGTCAGCAGTGCCTTCCTCACAGCGAAATTGCTCTTAAGCCTTCCCTTGGGTCACTTACAAAGCTAACTTTAAAGCTATACAATCTTTTGGACGATACTTTTAGGACATGTGGTCCTTGAAATGCATAACTTCTGGAGACTGTGACAAAAAGTATCTGGAGCTGAGAGAATAAAATGATAATGGGTGTATAAAGTTATCCAGACTATATGCCAACGATGACAATGACGTGTGAGAAAAATTCTTGAAAGTATTTCACGCAACTCAATTTCAAGAATTCAGCAACCGTTACAACATCCACAATTAGGAAGAGTTTCTCAACTTCTGTTTTGCGAGAGCAACTCTGTAACTTGTTGCTTCTGAAAACTGGAGCTAATGAAATAAAAAATATCTTTCAGTTGAAATACGCTGAAGAAGTATGAGAAGCATGACAAAAGTAAGCATGCAGTTATCCTAAAATTTGTGAGTGCTACAGCTTTCATATCTCACTAAGCAGAATTTATCATGTCCGATACTTTGCATCTTTCTACAGACAGCGTGACCTGTAATAATTCTGACGAAACTGGGGCACTAAAGATGAAGTGACGCTATTCCTCGCATGACACATTCAACAGTTTCTTTGTTGTCTATCGAAACACAGTCACAAGATCCATTTGTAAGACAAGTTTAATCTCGCACACCCAATTTAAAACAAAAATAATAGTTAAGGACTCGTTTACAACGGAAAGGTCTCATAAATTTAGACACGCATTCTCCTAAAAAAAAAAAAATTTCGCAAACGTCTGAGAACTCTTAAAATTGCGATTTACGGAAAAAAAAATCAAACGTGACCTAAGGATAAAACTTAATTTCGCACTCGACATGAAAATATAAGGCGTGATGTTTACTTAACCAGTTTAGCTATTCTGCGAGGTAAGAGTGCATTAAATACTTGAGCTAACATGAAGCCCCTGCGAGGTAAGCGAATGTATTATATGTCCGGATCTAACACGAAACGTTAAATCTTTAATCATAAGCTTGATTGACATATGCCCCTGACTGGAAATGGAATAGTGACTATTAAGACTTGTAACAGTTGAAGCATATTGGCTCTAGCTATAGTCATTATGCGTATCGGATTTAACGAAATTAATATTGGAGAAACAAATCCACAGTTAAGCACGTGTACATATACTTAAAGACAGATCTGCACAGAGAGATTTCGGGAATCTGTTCGATTCCCGTTTTCAGAGATAGATCTGCACAGCGAGCTTTGGGGAATCTGTTCAATTCCCCTTTTCAAGATTGTAAAGGGGAATCGAACAGATTAACGAAAGCTCTCTATGCAGAGTTCTCCATTTGAAGACTCGTGGCACTGTGAGTATTTTTTTAATACTATTACTGTAGGCAAATTATCTCTTACATACCATAAACATGTCGAGAATAAGTCAGCAACAAGTAATGAACGAACCTTTGGCCAATTGTGACGTAGCACTGGTTAAGACTACCAATAGGTCATTAACTTCTATTCAGTCTGTTTGTGACGCAGCACTGGTTAAGACTACCAATACGTCATTAACTTTTGTTCAGTCTGTTTCTGACGTAGCACTGGTTAAGACTACCAATAGGTCATTAACTTCTCTTCAGTCTATTTGTGACGTAGTAATGGTTAGGACTACCAATAGGTCATTAACATTCGTTCAGTCTGTTTGTGACGTAGCACTGGTTAAGACTACCAAGAGGTCATTAACTTCTGTTCAGTCTGTTTGTGACGTAGCACTGGTTAAGACTACCAACAGGTCGTTAACTTTTGTTCAGTCTGTTTGTGACGTAGTAATGGTTAGGACTACAAAGAGGTCATTAACCTCTGTTCAATCAGATTTTTAACAGTTTTCCAAAATCTTAGAAGACAATAGAGAAAACTGTTAATTACTGAAAAAAGGCGAAGTAAAAGTGTTGTGGGTGATTGCTTCAAGAACCTAAGAAATGGCATCCACTTCTGAAAGTTAAGTTAAACTAACAGAAGGAAGGATGTTTGCAAGAGTTAGGAAACAGGAAAAAAAAAGCAAAAGAGCTTTCTGGAAAAAGCTTTCTGGGTAGGTTTACTGCATAAAGGAATTTTTCTGCAGGTGCCAATACCAGGATGCTATGTTTTTTTTTTTTGTAGTTTTGAGAATATATTTCTAGAAATTGATAAATCTATGAGAAGCAATTAGGGGAGACTCAAAATCGCTTCTGAAAATGACATAAGCTTCCTAGAAACTATAGTATATATATATATATATATATATATATATATATATATATATATATATATATATATATATATATATATGTTACACACACATATTGTCACTGTCACCCTCTGATCTCATCAACTCCTGTGTCCCCTTAAAGCACCGTGGTCTGATCTCAGGCTGCATCATACCAGTCGACCCAACTGTCAATGGGAACCTGTGTGTGTGTGTGTGCCAGCTGGTGTCAGATAAAGTGGCGTGGGGCTGCCAAAATTAACCCTAGATATTTACCAACCAGCAGGAGGTTCTAGCTTTTTTGACGTCGCTCATTCAGAAGTGAAGAAAGGCTAATGGTCAAATGAAATACATACAAATATATATTCAGCCATAAAAATGATTGATGCTCCTTAAATTACTTTTCTTCCTTACAGCTACTTTGATGGACAGTCCTCACTGTACACTTACCGTCGTCTGCATTACATCCACCAGTACTGTCTTTTGAGGGCCTTCACGATGCTCCAAACAAGAAACTCTGCCAGAAGTGTTTCTCTGATCCTGTGCCTCCTCCTCTTGACTGACTTGTGCCAAGACTCGGTGGCACTGACTGTGGCCTTCAAGAGGGTTTTGAGAGGTGGCAACTTGAATATATGGGGCCCTGCTGAAACAACGCAGGTTTCTCATATATACCAGTAAGTATATAAAAGCAAATGTTTGTTTATTTGTTTGTCCTCTACAGAAATCCGAACCGTCTGACAGACCCAAACAAAATTTGGCACGTGGCCCCTATGTGACCTCAGGAAGACTGTAACTCAAACACAGACTTCAAACACAAACAAACTGAATGAAATTTTCGTTTTTACCAATTCCGTCAGGTTTTCCTTCAGGCGCTTCATGGGTTAATGGAAATTTTTCGCCCGAGTGCTTCGGGTTTTCTTCCAGGTACTGTCAAGACGTGCGATTGACCTGCAACAAACTTATAACATCCATTTTTATCAGAACATGGGGAATTTTAACCATAATTATGATAATTATAATGTTAATGTCTCAATAGAATCAACATTGAAAACTATATCGGTAATTTCTAAAAACAGATACACTTGCTGTAGTAACAACCGAGAGCGCCTTCCTCATCCTCACATGCATAGTAGCTGCTGGCTAAGTCTGACGTGCAAAATATATGGTGCTTCCTTTTTTAATTCGTTCAGATGCGAATTGCCTCATTAATTCGTTCGTTTCTTATTCATTTTTACCTTTGGAATTTGCTATATCGAGTGTTTCGCGACGTTATGGTGATGTATTTCGTTATAAAGTCAGTTTAAATGAGCTCTGAAGTTAATTATCGGGAAGTTTGGCAACACCACCACCACCACGCACACAAAAACACTTTCAACCTAACATACCAACTACCTCTACCAAACTCTCTCTCTCTCTCACAAGGAATCACTTAAACAATTTGGAGCGAAATTGGTCCACGAGGTTTTTAACTATT
>NC_089763.1:28229509-28259509 GCF_040412425.1 Macrobrachium rosenbergii | reverse complement strand
CTTCCAAACAGTATGGCATTCATATGAAAATACAGAAAGAAGAGATCAGTTTCTACAAAAAAAAAAAAATAACATTATTAAATAAGTAGATGAAAAACTCATCAAATTATAAAATGCAAGAACTGCTCTAGGGCTGTCATCAAGCAAGCACATCAAGCACTGCGTGCCAAATATTTAAAACTTTTATTTTTCCCCTCAGGTATCCCCTTCGGTCTGGAAGACTCTGAATGGCTCCGACGCTACGATTACCTACTGGACCCAAGTCAATTCTGAGTACTGTCTCGCATACTTCAAGGGAGCTGGATATGCAGGCACTCCTTGCTCCAGTCGTCCAGCTTCTTACTGGCCAACAACTTCCGTGTGCTTTCACACCGAACCCTGAGTCAGAGTTGTGCTGTGCTGTTTGCGAGGGATTCTGTTCTTCACGTTACATTCTGGTTGCTCTCCATTTGTCTCACAGAATAATGAATTGGTTTGGGATGCCCTCAAAATATATCATCAGAGATATTGCATGCCTACCTCGACCTCTCTCATAGGTGCTTTGAAAAGCTAGCTTCTTACATTTCAAGGCAACTGCCTGTGCAATTTGTAAAAAATAACTGGGCAAGGATAAAGCAACGAGGAAAAAAAGAGACTTCGATATGCCAAAAGTATATCAGATATCAGTGTCATAAGAATACAATAAAATCCTAAAATTTGAAAAGTTGTCAATAAATGATGAGATAAACATATTTAAATTACCCAACACCACCACGGATGGAAAAATAAAAGAGTGGTTGTAGGTCCTATCCGGTTCGGCTTTATTTCAAAGCCATTAGTGAAGGACTGATACATGGTAGTAAAAATCACAATATACATGCCAAAGGGACAATAAGGGCAAACTTGCCAACCATAGCAGACTAGAGCTCCACACCCGACACGAGTCAAAGGGGGAGAGGCAACAAAACTCCTTAGTGTTAGGGTCCGGTACTATGTTTGCAAATATGATGATCCTTTTTCCACACATATCTGCGACCTTCCTTAAAATTTAAACATTTTACAAATTTATTTTGAAATTTTAGGATCAAGTTCACACGTGCTTCGACTGATGTTCATGTTATGACCAAAACTTTCTCTTTTAAAACTAGACTCGATAATATTCCTTTCCAGTGCATTGTTAGAATGGGATATCTTTTTTCCCTTGCCCAACTGATTGTATGATTGTTTTCACTGACATGTACGAAAATCCAACTGTTTACCTGTGCACAGCTTACACTCTTTTTATGCTGTTCTATTCTCTTTTCGGTTGTTTTTCTAGTTTGACCAATATAAACTTCACCACAATATGGAATTTTATATACACAACTTTGTTTCAGGTTTTTATTTCCTTTAAATCATTTTTTTTCACTTTCCTATTAGAATTACTATTCTCATGTTCTAACGGGGTTTCAGTAAATTTTGGACTATCTATTTTTTATGTACTCCTATATACTTCTATTAAAAAATTGCCAGCGCGCCTGGTTTATCTGCTTTATCACCTGTGGTGATGACTGACAGACAAGTCACGTGTTATTGTGATTATAATCATATTCAAATTATGTACAATGGATGCAGCAATATTTGTTGAAAGATCTGGTACTTCCAGAATATAAAATTCATTGGTTTTAGAGAAGACAACAAACAACTCTACTGTAAGATGAGAAACGCACAATACCCACTGAATTAGCGGGCTGAGTCTGTCTTCAGCATATGGTGTCTCGCTGCAAATCACGCGTATCCATGTGTGTGTGTAGAAATAAGTGAGAGTATGTGGGGGAACAGATCCTCATGCCTAAGACATGTGGCCAGTGTGTCGCTAGGCCCACTGTTTAACCCACCATCCCGAGGGCTGGTACCTATTCTCTTACTCACCCTCTCGAGTTTTCAGACAGCTAGGTTGGCGAGCTACCGGGTTTAGGCGATGGCGCCATCCCCAAGCCACCCGTGAGCGGTGGGATTTGAACCCTGGCCCTCTCGAATGGTAGGCGAAGAACCTTACCACTGTGCCACCACACACACACACATATTTATTTATAATTATATATATATATTATATATTGTTACATGTTGAAGACACCATAATTATCGTTAAGAACCATGGCAAGGGTGAATACAATTTACCAAATGTTTATCAACCTGAAACAAAGATTCAATGGCATTCCTTTTAACTGTGCACCTTGCTTCTCTCCAGTTTATATGATGATCTGAATCTCTTATGCACACAAATAATGGATTCGATATTTGGTCTGTTCTCTCAGAATACTGATGCTGTTTGATTCCCCTGCAAGTGATTTTTCAGTTTGTCCATAACATCTTTTTAACTTTAAAATTACTGGAAACATCATTTATGCTCATAAGCTGTTATTTTCCCTGTGTATGTATGTATATGTATGTGTTGTATGTATGTATATATATATATATATATATATATATATATATATATATATATATATATATATATATATATATATATATTATATATATATATATATATATATATATATATAGTTGTGCCTGTAATTATGATGTATTATTTTTATCTGAGACACTTGTAAGTATAAACAAGTGAAAATTTGAATTTTTAATCCCAAGGTGTAATGGCCGTGACTTCATTTGTTGTCGTAACATTCCATATGTGCAAGGCATGCCTGTATGCACTAGATCTACACGACCTACTTGTCGTCAGACAAACTTGGAGTGTGGTTGCCATGAGGTTCGATATATGACTGCCTCTTGGAGAAGATTAGTGGACCATATTGGCATCTTCTATCTTTGGGTCAGGCTCGTCTTCCATTCCACCACTATTATCTGAAAATAGTAGATTGGTTACTGGCTCTAGGGGAAAGGCTGAACTGCTTCAACAAGCCTTAGGAACTAAATCTGTCAGCTGAGGACGTTGCTCTCCTTGAACCTATTCACAAAATTTGCATTTCGATCTAGGGATGTTGAGAAAATTCAAGATGATCTTGATAGCTGAAGTGGATATGGAGAAGATCATGATGGTTTCTTCCCTTTAAAAAAAAAGTTTCAGATGTTTTGTCTCCCAGGACTAGTAGTTTCTAAAGATTTTTATGTCGATGTAGTATCGTTGTTCAAGAGCACATGCTTCGTGGTACAGTACCTGTTCCAAACAGTGGCATATCTGCAGAGTGCAGTATCTACAGGTCAATTTGCACTTTCCTGGTGCTTTCCTGAGTTGCAGAAAAACCTTATTTTTAAGCCACTGTATAGCACAAGTATGTGGAATCCAAAGAATTGTTGGCTACTAGTCGGTAAGCATATAGGAAGTAGTTAAGTAACCGATGCTCTTTCAGATTTGACATGACATTTGCAAAAGAACTTTGATAAGGGTATAGAAAGTAGAGTAATTCAAATATATTTGACTACATCTTTCGATTTAGTAAATTATAAGGCTCTTATTTTTAAACTTCATAACCTTGGGGTGGGTGCATATGCTTTGGGATCACTTCAAGATTTCCTTACAGGTAGGCAGCAGTGAGCTGCTGTTGATGGGATCCTTAGCTACCTAAAACCTATCGCGTCTGGTGTTCCACAAAGTACTGTAGCGTTATTGGTAGTGTGTACGCTGTTTAGTGATATAGTTGTTGGCCTGGAAAACAAGATCGTTCAGTCTGCCAATGATGCAACATTTGTGCACGTAGTAAAGTCTCTACCATGAGAAAATAAGCTGTCCTTAGTCACAGAAGTGACATGGTGCGGATTAGTGAATGGTATAGTCGGTGGAGTACGAGGCTAAACTCCATTATAACAAAAACGCTACTGATTAGTAGATCTTGCACTGATTTTCACCCCAATCCTCCCGTTGAAGTAGATGGGACTCTGCCGAATGAATCTGTATCTTTGATTATACTTCGGGTAACTTTTGATTCACATCTTATTTTTAAGAAATATCTGGCCTAGAAGAAAGAAGTGAAAATAATCTGATGCCCGGCCGAGATTCGAGCTTACGTCCCGGGTATCAGAACGAGGTGAAGATAATTACCTGTCGACGAGGAAATATGTAAGTCCATTCCCACTCTGGCGAATTCAGAGACATTTACTGGAGCTGGAATAAGCCCACCTTCACCACTGTCGCCAAATATTTGATTGTTTGCTGTTTCTTCTGGCTTAAATATATATTTAGAAAATCTACTGGTCACTTTTTACCAGATACCTATGTAATTTATAATAACCTCAATGCCCTCTTAATCGTCGATTTCTTCAAACATTGGAAACGCAAGTCGATCTAAGCCTGGACCTAAATAGCAGTGCAAAAATTGATATTCCAAGTTGCGTGTTTTGAGAGTTTGTGGAGCGCTTGTCACGAGAATAAGCGAGAGTTGACACAGCGGAGATATCGTTTTTTGGCCCTCGCTGAAACTGCATAGAGAAAATAAGCAGTAAATTGCAGATCGCACCGGAAAAAGAGATAGGTTGTGTCTCGGTCAGCTTAGCCTTGCACAGGCACGGGAGGAATAAAGATTTTCCTGTGAGGACAAACGGGAGTGCGGTGGGAAGGTGGTGAGTTTGTGATAATAAATTGCCAAAAAAAAAAAAAAAAAAAAAAAACGGCCTAGTGGCCCAGTTGAAAAAATATGATTTGTGATTGATTATATATATATATATATATATATATATATATATATATATATATATATATATATATATATATATATATATATATATATATATATTTATTTATTTAAGGGATTTAAGTATTCCCAAAGGAAAAGGATTTTTCCTGACAGAGATTTATTTTTATGGGTTTGCAGCCGAGGTAGTCAGCTATAAAGCGCACTTTATAAAGCTAAAGTTAAAATCCTTCATTGCATTCAAAACGACCATCGCATAAGTAGCAGCTACATACACACATAAGTAGCATCTATCTACACACATACATAAGTAGCAGCTACATACACATATGAGTAGCAGCTACATAGAGTCGCTTTGCACTGATGCCTACTCGTGGGTAATTTACATTACCGACATCATTTTTTTCTATCTTTTATTAATACTTTAATTATTTTGTGGCCGTTGCACTATATATTTATAAAGACTGGCAAACACAATCTTTATAAGAGATTAAAATGTTGCTGGACAAAAAAAAAAAATATGTATATATATTCAGACGCTAACATGATTCTTAAAAACATTTTAAGTGATCTGATTGAAAGAGCGCAAAAACCTGTACAACTGTGAATATTGGGAAAGAGCTTCCAGACCTCTGTTCTATAAGAAGCAGACTGCTAGTTCACTTGTGAGAGACGGAGGTACTGACATCAAAGAGTTGTCAATAATATTAAGCATATATATTAGCATGTTAAAGATACTGATACCTTTCGTAAAACAAATATGCTAAATGGGTAAAAACCTGAGACAAGATGTACTGTAAAACAAAACATGCAGGGGCCTTAATACTCCAAAGGCTACAGTATACAAATATCTTGCCAGCAAGATTCTTCATACCCAATATTTTGTAACTTTCTAAAGTATGGAGTGGAATATCAAATTCGGCACTAAAAGTGTAACAGAGGGAAAACCTCACAGCCACACTGTGAAACAAATGTTAGAGAGGGTGGAAAGTAAGACGGGAGACAGAGGTACAAGAAAAGGAATGGAAAGGATTGCAGGCAGGGGCGGAGGAGACGCCGCAGAGAACCTCAGGTAATTCCTCCAGTGCACCGTGAGAGGTGTACTGACAGCACTACCCCCTTATGGGCGTGGCTTTCTGAAGAGAGCACGTGTTGTGATCATTTTGATGTAATTAGAGAGCTAACGATGAACTGCGTTATTCCCCGCGATACTGCAGTTTAACTGTTAAAACGCGTAATTAAAAACTGTTTTTCATTATATTGTAAATTCCGTTTTTTCTTGACAGAGTGGGTCATGCATTCCGAGTTTACGATGGCCGCAAATGAAGAAAGAAAGGAACGCTGTCGAATGTGAACAATTCATGAACATCGCAAAAGGTTTCATCAACTTTTCAATATAAAATTTCCACATAAACTACAAAATAATCACCACCCGCTCGGCGCCAACGTTACGCAAACACATTCGTTAATGGACACTACGAGTTAAAACTACCGCAACATGCAAGTTTTCTAATCGAAGGAACCAAGGAATTCCCTTCGATTGGTACACAACGCAGGCAGTTATAGAAATGCATAAAAGTTAAATTTCATAAAACTGCAGCATGCAGTGGCTGGTGAACTCTAATTGATTAACCCAAAGTCTGGAGACCTTGTTTGAACCTGGATGACACGTCACCTCGATCGAAGGCATTGTGGTAACCCTATTAGCTCGAGGAAGAGGCGAAGCATTCTGTCAGCAACTAAAGAAATAATGCACGTCGCCATAAACAATACTGATACTGTAGGGATATACGGAAGTGCTAAAGAAGGTGTCCAATTACATAGTGGGAGGGATGAGGGGGAGGGGGACGCGAGGGGGAGGGAGACATTTTGACTCGAGTGCCACTCAAACGATTACTTCTTTCCGGCACGCAGAACCCAGAGTTTGCATAAAAAATGACAAAATCACAAGGCTCTGGTGCGACACCTGATGTTATGTTGATTATATTAAGGCTTCTGAAATGGAACTAGGAATTTTGAAGAGGCCTTTAGACGGTGAGAGATTTAAATTCTCTCCAAATCTGAAGATATGCATTAATGAACTCCAAAAGGATGACAAAACCGACCATAAATATTTTCAAAATAATTTTTTTTAAATGTCACTGAGTCAACTGCTAAGAGCATCCAGATACGCATCTTGGAGCATGGGGAGAATCCAGCACACGTTCTTGAGCTAGGAGCACCCAGATATGCATCTTGGAGCATGGGAGAGGTCAGGGTATATTCCTCTGCTAGGAGCATCCACATATGCATCTTGGAGCATGGTGAGAAGTCCGGGCCGAGTGCAGTGAAGCTGTCAACACTCGCTGCAGGGGCAATCCATATGTCCCTGGGGCATACAACTTAAGGGCCTTCCGCTCCTGCAGAAGCTCCCAGGGGTGAGAGCGGCGGAAGACGGAAGACTGAAAGAAAGGGAAATGATTGAGTGCAGATATATGCTGTTAACCTGTCGTTAGCACATTATATATATATATATATATATATATATATATATATATATATATATATATATATATATATATATATATATATATATATATATATATATATATATTGTAATATAAAATATATTAACTTCTATGTCTTCGTGGTATTTTGTGTGTGTTGTGTGTGCAAGAAATTGTAAAATAGATGTCCGGTAGCCGGAAATGTTTCTCGCTAACATCACAATTTCTTTTCTTTGCACTTGATCTTAAGGCTTTTTGTGACAAGCGTTCCAAAACACCACAAAGAATTCAAAGCTAAGAGTGCATTTTATAAGTATATATACAAATATACATAAAGATATATATACAGTATAGATATATATATATATATGTATATATATATATATATATATATATATATATATATATATATATATATATATTTGTGTGTGTGTGTGTGTGTGTGTGTGTGTGTGTCTGTGTGTGTCTGAACTGCCAGTTTGTGGTCCTTCATAAAGTTTCTCAAATTCTCATTGGGTTAAGTGCTCCTTCAATGGTGGACGAGGCAGGCTCCTAATTACATGTTCAGAGGTAGCAAAAAATTTATTCCTGTAGCAGAATGGAACGAGACGGTTCCCGTATGAACATGGCACAGAATTCAAAACGTGACTTTGGATACTTGAGCCTCTTAATTCGAGGTCAGAATAGAAAAAAAATCTTATATTCCTGTCAAATGGGACAAATGTGGTTCTCGTATGAACATGGTACAGAATTCAGAACATCGCTTGGGAAACTGAGTCTGCATTACCATTCCTGTAAACGACAGATCGACCACCAATGCTTCAAGTTGCGTGCCTTGCAAGTCTGCGGAGCAATTAGCACGAGAATAAGCCAGTGTTGGTATAGCAGGAACTAAAAGAAAAAAGTAAATTCCGGATAGCACTGCAGAGGCAAAGGAGGAGTAATGATTTCTGTGCGGGAAAATGGAATGCAATGTGAGGGTAAGGTGTGATAATAAGTTGTAAAGAAGAGGAGTGAAGATAAAAATGGACTCGGTGTTCGAGATGAAAAAGCAACTGGACTGATTGAGAATGAAATAGACCCTCATGGAATAAAAATATAAATATATATATATATATATATATATATATATATATATATATATATATATATATATATATATATATATATATATATATATATATATATTATTATATATATTCATTTCCACACGGTTTTCCCAGCTTTATCATTTTATGTTTCCTTTCAAAAAAGAAAACCATGATAATACAACAGATTATCGCCTCTCTGGCTTTTCACAAATTCCAGAGGCATTACTCATCATCAGTGACGACATCATGATGCACGGCATTTTGTCGCGCAACATTCTGACAGGCGACATTTTGACTGTGGCGACATTTTGACAGTGATGACATACTGATGCGCGGCATTTTGTCGCGCAACATTTTGACTGCGGCGACATTTTGACAGTGACGACATATTGACGCGCGGCTTTTTGTCGCATTACATTTTGACAGGCAACATTTTGACAGTGACGAGATATTGACAGTGATGACATATTGATGCGCGGTATTTTGTCGCGCAACATTTCGACAGGCGACATTTTGACTGTGGCGGCATTTTGACAGTGATGACATATTGATGCGCAGCATTTTGTCACGCAACGTTTTGACAGGCGACATTTTGACTGTGGCGACATATTGACAGTGACGACATACTGACGCCCGGCATTTTGTAGCGCAACGTTTTGACAGGCGACATTTTGACTGTGGCGACATTTTGACAGTGACGACATATTGATGCACGGCATTTTGTCGCGCAACATTTTGACAGGCGACATTTTGACTGTCGCGAGATTTTGACAGTGACGACATATTGATGCACGGCATTTTGTCGCGCAACATTTTGACAGGCGACACTTTGACTGTGGCGAGATTTTGACAGTGACGACAAACTGACGCCGGGCATTTTGTCGCGCAACGTTTTGACAGGCGACATTTTGACAGTGATGACATATTGATGCACGGCATTTTGTCGCGCAACATTTTGACAGGCAACATTCTGACTGTGGCGACATACTGATAAGTGACATTTTGACAGTGGCGACATTTTGACAGTGACAACATATGGACGCATGGCATCTTGTTGCGCAACATTTTGATTGGTGACATTTTGTTGCGCAACATTTTGATTGGCGACATTTTGTTGCACAACATTCTAATAGCCAACATTTTGACGCACGACATTTTGGTGGCCGACATTTTGACTGTGGTGACATATTGACACGTAACATTTGGACTGTGGCGACATTTTGAAAGTGGCATCATTTTGACGCGTGACATTTTGTCGTGCAACATTTTCATGACTGACATTTTTGTTGTGCGACATCTTGACTGTGGCGACATATTGACTGTGGCGACATTTTGATTGTGGCGACATATTGATGTGCATCATTTTGTCACGAAATGCTTTGTTGGCCAACATTTTGACTGTGGCGACGTATTGACATGCGACATTTTGACAGTGGCGACATACTGACACGTGACATTTTGACTGTGGCGACATACTGACACGTGACATTTTGACTGTGGCGACATATTGATGCGTGACATTTTGACTGTGGTGACATACTGACATGTGACATTTTGACTGTGGCAAAATTTTGACTGTGGCAACATTTTGACTGTGGCGACATATTGACGCGCGACATTTTGACTGTGGCGACATACTGACATGCGACATTTTGACTGTGGCAACATTTTGACTGTGGCAACATTTTGACACACGACATTTTGACTGTGGCGACATACTGACACGTGACATTTTGACTGTGGCGACATACTGACACACAACATTTTGACTGTGGAGATATTTTGACAGTGACGAATTTTGACGAGCGGCATTTTGTCGCACAACATTTTGATGGGCGACATCTTGTCGCGCATCATTTTGACATGCCATGTTTTGACGCGGGGCATTTTGACATGAAATCCAGTGCGCTATGGAGATATCAGCTACAGTCAGGTATATATATATGTGCCCCTACCAACACCTGCCGATTCCAACTTCTAATCCCTGGGTTGACCTGCCTGTTGATGACCAGCTCCTACAACCCTTCCCTCCAGACTTGTTTACGCTCCTCTCAAAATCATGATAAATGATGTCACAAGTAAATCTTATCCTCACAATCATTTTCAACGGTGCTTTCCATCGATTTTTCTTAATAGTTGATGAGGGTGTTCTCTACAATGATATTTTGTTCTTGTTGTTTTATATAAATTCTGTATTTTTCCAGTCGATGCTATGACTCTAATTCCAGCTGTGTTTGGCCAGTGGCGGGGCTTGGTTGCCATGGCGAATGCTGTGCTCATGCACTGGTACCTGAAGAACGAGACTGTACGTCTTTGAAACCTTGTAATATTTAAACTGAATGATCTGGAACCTAAGACATCCCATCTTATTGAAGCCTAATTCGATTAATATAATTATAATGCGCGGTAAATTTGCGTGGTTATTTTCGTGACACATACACCCACACACACACACACAATATATATATATGAGCTTTTCAGTCGAGAAACATGCCAAGTGCCATTTTTAAAATATAATAAATTAAATTAAAACATACTTTGACACAGGATGACGCTTGGCATGTTTCTCGACTGACAGCCTCATATATATATATATATATATATATATATATATATATATATATATATATATATATATATATATATATATATATATATTTATATATGTGTGTGTGTGTGTGAATTTATATGGAGAGAGAGAGAGAGAGAGAGAGAGAGAGAGAGAGAGAGATTTATGATAGAACTGACAAATAGAGCTGCTGAGGGCGTATGGTGTTGGTGGTACTTTATTTCAGAAATAATAAAAAGATTTCCATAGGGAACAGGAAGACTTGCTCGTCCGTTTAACCTCTTGATTTCCTTACAGGTTGAACTGAGTACAGAATTTAGGCCAAGAGGCCATTCAGCGCTGAAACGGAAACTGACAATAAGAGGTCTGAAAGGTGTAACAGGAGGAAAACTTCGCAGTTGCACTGTGAAACAATTGTTAGGAGAGTGTAGAAAGTAAGATGGAAGAAAGAGAATATGAAAGGAGGTACAGTAAAAGGAACGAAAGGAGTTGCGGCTAGGGGCCGAGGCCACGCTGCAAAGAACCTTAAGTAATGCCTACAGTGCACCGCATTAGGTCCACTGGCATCACTACCCTCCCCCGCCCCTGCGGTGTTATTTGCTTGTAAGTCTGGTTGAATTTTCATGTTCAGAACCACCTCAAAATATAACCAAAGCACGAGATTCGGTCTCTGCTTGCGGCAACGGAAGACGTGCAGGCGGCAAGCGCGCGCACGCTTTGCGCTCTCCTGGGTTGCTGGACTAAAACCAGCCAAGCATGCATTAGCTTAGTTTATCCAGCAAACTGGAGTCTCGAAAGGTAAACATTGGATACAGGGGTGGCTCGGAGGCGTGAGTTCCTCAGAACACGTAGGGCAAACAAGATTCAGTCCTCACAGCAAGTTCCTTCTGGAAGGCTGCCCAAGAGTTCTCCTCAATCCCCTCGGGTAAGTCTACAGATGTTAACGCGGATAGTATTCTTACTTTATTTCAGGACATAATGTTTTCTTACGAAATAATATATCATTATTTGAAACTCATGATTCGATTGGTTGAACTTAAATAGCAACAAGGTTGCTATGAACTCTGATGAAAAATGTGCAGAAGTATTTGTAATAAATGTCAATGAAATTGATTTTTTTAGAATGCCAGGAAAAAAAATATATTCTGTATTTCAGCAACATAGTTGTAAAAACGCTTCAAATACTTTAGGAACTGCAAGTGGATGCAGGAGATTATATGTATATTTATATGTATATATATATACATAAACATAAATAAATAAATAAATATATATATATATATATATATATATATATATATATATATATATATATATATATATATATATATATATATATATATATATATATATATATATATATATATATATATATATATATATATCATAATCACATTAACATGTGAGTCATTTATCACGCTTCACCTGCGCAGGTGAAAAACTAAGAGACTGGGTGCACGAACTGACTGACAAATTTCAACTTGATTTCAAAGCCAGTGACGAAAGACTGCTACTTGGTGAGAAACAATAAATATACTACAAGGCCATTACGGACAAATATGCAAAACCGTTTGAGACTCCGAATCAACCGCCCTTTGACTGACACCTGCCTCGTGTGGATTTCTAAGCTCCACACCCGACACGAGTCAAAGGGGGAGAGGCAACAAAACTCCTTAGTGTTAGGGTCCGGTACTATGTTTGCAAATATGATGATCCTTTTTCCACACATATCTGCGACCTTCCTTAAAATTTAAACATTTTACAAATTTATTCTGAAATTTTAGGATCAAGTTCACACGTGCTTCGACTGATGTTCATGTTATGACCAAAACTTTCTCTATCTGCCTGTAAAACACACACACACTCACACACATATATTATATACCTCTAATATATAAAAACATAAATATATATATATATATATATATATATATATATATATATATATATATATATATATATAAATATATATATATATATATATATATATATATATATATATATATATATATATATATATGTGTATATATATATATATATATATATATATATATATATATATATATATATATATATATATATATACTATATATATATATATATATATAAATATATATACATACATCGCTTCAGTAATAACGCCAGCGTGTCTAAAAATGGATACAAATAGAGTTTTACACAGGACATAAAACTTCAGCACACAAGTCGACCTGACTGTCAGTAGGTACCAAGTCTATAAGAGTCAGAAGAAATAGGACAAAAGGCATAACAATATTATGCCTACAGATGTGCACTTTGGAAAGCAAGGAGGGTCCTAGCTGCAGGACGAGAAGGCTTCTGGTAAAAAACAAACATATGAAAATATATAAATTCCTCTACAAAAAAAAAAAACATGTTAATTTTCTTTTATTTTCTTCCTTACAGAAAACTGATGCAGAGTTCCCTGTGAAACCATCAACGTCTGCATCACGACCATCAACACTGTCTCTTAACCTCCTAAGCAATGTTGCAGTATTCGAGACACCAGAGAAATGTTTCTCTGATCCTGGGCCTCCTGTTCTTGGCTCTCTGGTGCCAGGACTCAGTGGGACTGACGTCTACCTTCAAGAGGGTTTTAAAAGGTGGTACACTGACTGTATGGGGCACTACTCTCGAAATCCCTGCGAATTCAAAATTTCTGTAAGTAGAATGTATTATAGATTATCAGTTGCCACTTGCACGCAAATGCATATACACATTTATATGTGTATGTGCAGTAAAAAAAAAAAAAATATATATCTCTCTCTCTCTGCCCCTCTCTCTCTCTCTCTCTCTCTCTCTCTTTATATATGTAATCAGGATACGTGATAAATAGGAGGTCACTTACAACATAAACCGGGTATGAAAAAACTCTTCCAGTATAGGGACATAAGAAGGACATAAAATTATACGATTCAAAGAAACACTTAAAACATAACCTTATATACATACATATATATATACTATATATATATATATTATATAACTATATATATATATCTCTCTCTCTCTATCTCTCTCTCTATATATATATATATATATATATTGTGTGTGTGTGTGGTATTAGGAGATGCAAAGTGAAATGTTTGTGGGAAATCTATTTATTTTCAAGATAAGGGAAATGTACACATTTTGCTTTTTCTTTCATTAGCTGCGCCAACCTTTGCGCCGTGAGATCGTGCGTCGCATTTGCTTGGTTTCCAGCAACAAAGACACAGGATGTTCCCCAGTCTAGTGGCGTGCTAGAAAAGTCACCCTGGTCTACCTACTTTGAACATGACAGGATCTGAAACATGTCTGAGATGCGATCTTAGTTGTGATTCTCATTTTCATCCGAACCAGAAGGATATACCCTCACGTGGGACTCCGCGCAAGCCTTCTGCCAGGGATTTAGTGGAAATATGGCTTACATCCCAGACGGATCAGAGATGCAGGAGTTGGCGAATTTCATGGACAATATGTATGTGGGATGCAAGCAGGTAAATAATTATTTATTATCACATTTCCTCAGTGTGAACATTCCTGCCATACGTATACAATTGAACTAAAATACCCACTGTTTTAAAACTCAGTAAAAAAAAGTAACTAAAATCAATGACAAGAATCACCCAAAAGTTGAACAAGTTTGACAATAAAATGAATCCTAACTTTTTGACTCATATAAAGACTGAAGGTGGAGTAATTTTTTTTTAAAGTTAAAAAAAGGAATTCAATTCAATGAAAATAATGTGAGTAATGTGATAATGTGAGTAATGTTACTCTGAAAATAATAACCAATGTAAATATTCGCATGAACGATATATGGCAGGAGTAATAAATAGATCAGTATGAAAACTGCAGATGTAGAGATCTGGCAGAAGCATATAGCAAAGAAGTCAAAATAAAGATTAAAAGGGAGTAAACAGCAAATAGTAATTGTGAATGTATAATGCAAGAGCAGTTTTGGAAACGAGATAGAGGTCGAATCATTAGATAATTAATCACCATTCTAACAGCAATATAAACAGTATATGTCAGTAACTGGGTTCACTGTTTATCCATTCATCATGTACTGCAAGAATCTGATCTAATCTCAGTTTTCCCTTTGCTTCTCTCAGGAATCTCCATCAGTCTGGAAGACGCTGGATGGCACTCTAGCTACAATTGACTACTGGGGCCAGAAAGGTTCCTCGCCCTGTCTCTTTTTCTACAAACTATATGGATACTCAGCCACCTCCTGCTCTATGCGAGAGTACAGTTACTGGCCAAAGACGGCCTTGTGCACTTACTCTGAACCCTAATTGAGCCGAAGAACTTGAGAGGGACAGAGGCTGCGCTGCCTACGAGGGCATCCATTGCATTCTGGTTTCATTTTACTCTTTTTTTTTCTAGCAGAATGATGACACTGGTTTGGAATGCCCTAAAACATATCAGAAATACTGTACACTTTTTTTTACCTCTTCTGCGGGGTTTTTACGAGTTTGCTTCGCTTAAATTTAAGACAGCAGTTTGTCCGAAACAGCTGTACAAGGATACAGTAATATTTGCCGAGAGATCTGGAATACTTGGATTAAAATATCAAGAGGGTTTACAGAAAACAAGACATTGCTATATTGTAAGATAAGAAAAGCACAATTCACCGGTCACGCTACCTGTTTGTGCCTTTAGCTTCTAAGAACGATATTTTGAGTGTTTATTCGTGCGTGGGTATTGTGCAAAAACACGTGAAATGGTTCTCAATGAAGACATATGTTTGGAGAAAAGACGAGGATAAAAATTATGCGCAAATAATCCCTTACAAATTATTTCCACTTCACCATAATTTCAACTTGCATATACTCTACTCTTTACATAGACGTGGTTTACAATAAAACAATTGAAAGTTAGGGAACATCATACAGATATATTGGGATCAAGGTTGTTAACCTAATAGCTGTTATGGGAACAAGAGCCACTGACAGACAAATTTTTTTTTATAATGTTTACGAGTAAATTCTGCTTTCAGAACGTTAAACAATTCTTATTCTTATGCAAAATTATTTGCTAAAAACTGATGGTTTATAAACACGGCGGATTTTAAGCTTGCATCTTTTGTAGCCATGCTGATGTGAAGTAAAGCATCTAAGGTTGCTTCGTAAAATGACAGTTCATGTGATATTGAACTGCCAAAAGAGAATAAATATTCAAAAACTTATTTACAAATCCTTTGCTATTTTTTCACACATTAGTCTGAAAGGTCTAGCAACACTTTCAACATTACCGAAGATGCCATTCAGATATATTAAAAACTTGACTATGTAACACACAGTGAGAATAAATCGTCAACAATATATTCCCTGTCATTTTCTTAATTTCCACCTTTCGGAGAAGAAACTTAAGACCTACCAAATAACCGGTGTGCACTGAAGAACTTGGAAAGTATCTACGAAGATACATCCACTCTTTCTTAATCATCTCACTTGTTTCAGGGGAAAGCCTTCATTAACGTTCTGGCTCGTCGATACAACAGAACGTTCGACCATCCTTGTTCTTCTTTGTATTAATAGTTTCAGTTCGATATTAATTTTCTCTTGATGGTAGTCTACAAGTAACCTCATTATTCAATAGTGTTAGTTATTTTGTAAACTACAGCCTTATATGTCAAAACTGTAAGCTAATTTTTCTATCGATGGACGAAGGTAAGAACTCCAATGAATAAACATCTATCTTTATTGTTTTTGACAATATCTTAGACAAACATGACGCAAACTGTAATGAAGACTACAGTCACTACCCGACTCATGAACTAGCTACGTACCGAGCGGCCGTTCGTATCTTGAAGTGTTCGCAAGTTGGGTTTAACATGTAGTTCATAATTTCTGTTGTTTACATTCCCGATTTAACTCGGGAGTCACAGATTATACTATTTTCATTGTATTTTTAAATCATGCAGTATTTTAGAGAATTATTTTGGATGTTAGAAAGCTAAAAAGAAGAAAATAACATTGTGATTCATGCAACATTTGAAATTTAGGATTTTTCCATGAACTCGGAGAGAATTTTACAGGAGCAGCGTCTGACATTGCAAATTCATAAAGTAAACAATGCACACAGCCATCTGTTGACAAAAATATCATACTAAACAAATATATATATATATGCATATATATATATATATATATATATATATATATATATATATATATATATATATATATATATATATATATACTCCCCATATATCTTCTAATACTGTCACGATGTTCAAATGCCTGGTTATTACACAACTAATCACAGAATTCCAAAAATTTACCTCACTTCAGCCAGATACCTGAACTCTCACTAACAATGAAAATTGAACAGTACTCTAAAAGGTAACAGCGATCCCCTTAAAAGCTTATTAATCACGCGAGAAATCAGACTAAGTCTATCTAAACAGGTGTGAGGTATCAACAATTAAACAAGAAATATACTAAAGTAAAAGGTCATCACTCCATCAAACAGCTTTAACTCTTTTACTGAATATTAATTTCAGCTTTCAGCAAAACTAAATTAACAAAACATCTTCACATCTCACTTTGCCTTATGCACATAATTAATCCCTATTCACTGAGTGGTTAATATTGGGAACACTGTTTTCAAACTTTTAAATACAAAAACTTATTTTTAAAATTCAAAATTTATAATTAGAATTCACAATCAGAAAAAAATTACTATTACTTGAAAAAACACAAAATTTAATTCATTCTTGATTTAAATTACAAAGATTAATTCATCAAGAAACTAAATCAACCAAGCAAAATTTAAACTATCAAGAACTCCTCAAGATTTGAAAAGAAAATCTTAGTAAATGAAAATTAAATCAAGCATGCAATGTTAAATTATTAAGAAATTCTTAAATTACTAAATAATATGTGATAAATCACAATTGTATGGAAATGTGAAAAATTACGAGATTGCAAACACAAGAACACAAAAAATACACAAAAGATTTACCAAGAAAAGAAATTTCACTGGCTTAAAATCCTCAATATATATGTACTATGGTAATAATAAGTAAAATTCCTTTACACACACAAGCACATTGAAAATTTTTCTTAAAATCACCCAAATGCAACTATCGGTCACCAAACACACCTCTGATAGGTACCGTTACAAATGTATACACTTCTCCTACATTCAGATCTCAAAAGTTAAGTTTAATATCAATGACCACATAAATATTTTATGTTAATAATTACTCTCTTTTGAAGAGAGAGAGAGAGAGAGAGAGAGAGAGCGAGAGAGAGAGAGAGGAATCACACGAACGGTCTCTGAAATCAGAATGAACAAATTTTTAGTATTCAGCAAGAAATGAAACAATCCAGCAAATCAACCATCATTATCGAGGCATTTTGGGAACGAGATATGAAAGAAAATTCTAGAAAAGGAAGATGACGTCACTTCCTGAGCAAAACGCTTTGAACTGCATTGAACTGCAATCTTGCAAAACATGACGTGATCGATCGAGACATACGTGGCTCAAACAGAAAATCACATGGGATGCAATCAGGACAATACATGATCACAGCAATGCAATCTTAAACATGACACAATTGCAGATGTAGTTCGGTGAAATAACTTGTTCGTGTTTCTCAAAAAGGTACACGCTTTACCAGAATGTTGTATGGGACAAAGCTTATAACAAAATCTCCATCACGAATCGACTGTTATCTGGCCTGCCAATGCTCAACTCGAAGCGCTCGCTTATCTTAACCGATGACAGCTGAATCAAAACACAACATCTGGTCTAGCTCGAATCTCTCTTTCTCCCACTACGCATTATTAAAAGCGTATTATTAATTCTTGTGAGATCTGACATTACAAAGACATTCATATGTAACTTCATGTAATTATACAGAATACGCGAAAACTAGAACAGTACATATATCAAAATCAATAGATGAGGAATATATATATATATAATATATATATATAATACCTCTTACTATATATATATCTTTATATATTATATATATATATATATATATATATATATATATATATATATATATATATATATATATATATATATATATATATATATATATATATATATATATATGTAATAATAATATAATATCATGTATATATATATATATATGTATATATATATATATATATATATATATATATATATATATATATATATATATATATATATATCTCATATATATATATATATACACACACACACACATATATATATCTATATATATATATATATATATATATATATATATATATATATATATATATATTTATTTACAATAGTGCTAAATATTCTTTGTCTTTGCTTCACTACCTGCTTCATTGACCAAGGTCGGTCCCTTTGCAGTGGTTCATCATTAATCTCCTGCCTGGCAGCCCGGTCTTGAGGGGCTGAACATTTGTTACATATTTACGTATCTATCATCGTTGGGTGATACAACACGGTGGCACAACACAGTAATGTATCCACTTGTGTATCCGCGTGTCATAGCAGCGTTACGTGGCGCAACAGCGTCATTCAGTTTCTTTAAAACTGAACGTGCAACGGGACAAAGTCTCGCTCCCCGTCTACAAGAAGCTGTTTGAGATGGGTATCATTCCTCTGATGTGACGGGAAAAGACCAACAAACGGCGGATTGAGCCGATTGCATATCCTTGCATCATACTTCGACACTCGCACCAGTGCAATGCTTCACCATCCACACTGATACACAACGATGATACGATACGCGGATATGTAAAAGACATCGTGCCACTTACAGTGGAGTTCACATGCCTCTGTACAATCTAATTCCCAGAAAGTCGATGCTTAAAGCTTTACATGGAACGATTTTCAGTAACACCTGTTTCGATATTTATGGCCGGAGATTCTCTAGAACAAAATTTGAGTCATGATCTGCTGCACGCGCATGGCGAAATATGTTCCATTTTTGTTTTCACTGTTTTCTTGAAATATCTCGATATCTCTCTCTCTCTCTCTCTCTCTCTCTCTCTCTCTCTCTCTCTCTCTCTCACACACTGAGTGCAGTTTAGTTAATTTTAGACAGTTATATACTGAATCGAACTGAAGTACTTACTCTAAATGTGGATGTGATTGTACTAAACACACATACCAGAGAGAGAGAGAGAGAGAGAGAAGAAGAAGAAGAAGAAAAGAAGAAGAAGAAGAAAGAGAGAGAGAAGTTTTGACAAAAATAAATAAGACAATGAGAGAGAGAGATTATAATATAAAGAATTGACAGATATATTGTGGACACTGAAGACGTATGGTGTTGAAGGAATTTACTTTAAAATACAATTAAAAGATTTTCATAACGGAAAGAAGGACTACTTAAGAAAATCTTTCGTTCCATATATTAAAAACAATTGAAGACATAACCACATCACGAAATCTGGTGCCGTTTGTGACAACGGGCGGTGAAGGATCGAGCGTGAACGATTCGCATTCGGCTTCTGAGTTTCAAAGTGAAAATTAAAAAAAAAAATATAAGTGCTTAATTAACCTGGCGACTTGCATTCCTCACAGGTGCTACTGACTGCACGGGTGAGCCACACTCGTGACGTCTCTTGAGAGTTAGTTTCTCCTTGAAGGTGTTGAAGGGTTCTCCCTGTCTACTCGGGTAAGTTTGCAGATGGGAGCTTCCTTATAAGTTTCATTTCAGTCTATCAGATTTTTGTTTGTTTGTTTTTTGTTTGGTCTCAGAAATTTTCTCGTTACCTTACTTGAACGGATTAGTACAAACGCGAAAAGAAAATAATCCTATGCAGCCTGCTATCAGTACTGTTGGCTCAATATCATCTATTCGAAACATTTTACAAGTTCTTGTCCTGTTACTTGGGAACTATCTCATTCTCACAAATATAATTCTCTAAAATTTAGTTGATAAATTAAGCAAAATCACTCTTTGTCCACTGATATGATTCATTCTGGTTTGATGTTTGTTCTCTTTTTACTAAAGTCCCTATGAATTCTATTTTTAAAGCATCTTAATGTGAACTAATCCATCATGAATTACCTCTACCTGTAAATCATTATTTCACTCGCTAGTGAATTTACAACAAGTATTTGATATAGCAATGGGCAACGCTATAGTCACTCCTCTCCAGACCTTACTATTGGAATTCTTTGAAAAAAATATTCACTAATATCATTTATACTCCTTTAAAGTGAAGTATAGACTCCATGTGTAATAATTTAGCTGTTTGCCTGCTGTTGATGCAAATGATTTTCTCTAATTGATAACGAGCACCATCCATTAAAGTTTACTTTAAATTAGAAAAAACAACTGCTCCCCTTTCTCCAGACGTTTATCCATAGAGAGAACCATTTCGAGCTACAAATTCATTATTTATAGGAAACCAACCAACACAACTTGAAAACATGTCCATTTTTATTCTTCCTTCTCTCAAAATATCCATTTTTTCTTTTATGTTTTTTGTCAGTCCCCAGTATTTGGATCAAGAAATCGAATACACAAGAAAACTTTATGTTATAATAAAGCCAACAAAAAGTTTCACAGTGAAAGTAACATGGAGAAAGAAACCCCTAAAAACATTCTTAGCTTGCCTTACTTTAATGGTTTTGAAAACATAAATCATTGTTAAAATCTTTTAATGTCAACCTCGTTTTTTCTATAATAACACACTAAAAGGAATGTTAATAAAAAATAGCCCTAAGGAAAACAACAACATATATAATATATAAAATTCCATGTTTGGACTACCCCTCATTGTATATCAGCCAATCTAGCAAGGATTTAGAATTATGGATTAAACAGCATAACTATTCTGTCAAAACTGGGCAGACATACAATGCTATATTCATTCATTTAAGTGAAAATTCTCACAGGATAAATTGGACTGAAAGTTCAATGATTACCAGATCGAAAAATTTCTCTTCAAGAAATCTTTTAGAATCTGCTATTATACAGCTTACATCCAGTTGTAATTTTAACTTTAGCCCTGGCATGTATTATTTGGACCCCTGTATTAGTAAAATGTTCAAGAATAACCTAAAAGATAAAACCACTGACTTAATTACAAATTCAGTTCTTTTATATAATATATATATATATATATATATATATATACACTATATATATATATATATATATGTACCTATATATATATATATATATATATATATATATATATATATATATATATTTAAATGTTCACCTTGCAAAAATTGTTGTTTTACCAATAGGAGAATTATTGGAGTTGTACTTTTATAACATTTTTGGTGGTCAGTCACCGTCGCTTGTATAATCTTCTATTTGGCCTGTCCTTAGCCACAGGCTATTCAGACTGTAATCCTTGGTAAAACCTCTTAATCTTGACCCTGTTTGGTAGGTTTTACTAATTCTTCAATTGTGTTAGTTCAGGTACATATTTTTTCCTTTGTAATCCCCCTCTGTCATTTACATGAGCTTTCTTTGTAAACTTATTTTTGCATCAGCTTCTTCCAGTCTGCTAAGTAAAGGACAAAGTCCAGAAGGCCTTGCAGTAATCCATTGTTTCCATTTCACATACATGGATTTTGTCTATATATATATATATATATATATATATATCTCATATATACATACACACATATACTGTATAAGTATATATATATATATATACATATACTACTCTCTCTATATCTCTATTTCTATATATATAATATATATATCTCTGCATATATATATATATATATATATATATATATATATAATGTATATATATATATATATATATACTGTAGCAACAATACTCTTGCTATATATATATATACATATATAGTATACTGTATATAAATTCAATCTGCTAACATGTTTAGTAGCCTTTCACTCATAATGTTTCAACTCGTCTGACCTTGTCAGTCACCTTTTTGGATGTTCAATCACACTTTGCTCCAACCAGCTCCTGGTTGTCCTTAAAGAGCACCGTGGTTCAATCCTTGAGCATCAACACTTTAGTCGACACAGGTGTTAATGGGTACCAGAGTTTGCTAAAGTCAGAAAATGAGGCAGGAATAGCAGTATTATGCCTATAAATTTACTGTTAAGCAGGGGGTCGAGCTTCCAGGAGTCACTCGTTCTAACAGGAAAAGAAGGCTTGTGGTGAAAACAAATCTGAAAATAAATAACCATCTGTAAAAAAAAATGTATTCGATTTTTCTACTGTTATTATTATTTTCATTCCTTTCAGATAAACCTACCTCGCCTGCAATACAACCACCTATTCTGTCTTTTGAGCTCGTACGCCATGGCGCAAGCGACCGAGACTACAAGAAATGTTTCTATGATCCTGTGCCTTGTGCTCTTGGGTGTCTGGTGCCAGGACTCAGTAGCACTGATGTCTGCTCAGGGTTTTAAAAAGCTGGTCAGTTTACACTGTGAAACTTACCCTCCAGAAATCCCACTGCAGATTCAAAATTTCTGTAAGTAGAATGTATTATAGATTATCAATTTCCATATGCATGCACATGCATACACATCTATATGTGTATGTGCAGTAATCAACCTATATATATACAGTATATGTATACTCATATATATATATATATATATATATATATATATATATATATATATATATATTATATATCTTTCATATATATATGTATATGTATGTATGTGTATATATATATATATATATATATATATACTATATATATATATATATATATATATATATATATATATTATATTTATGTTCTAATCTAGGGAAAGTAACTAGGGATGACCCTGATCTGACTAAAATTCCTGGACTAGTAGAACATAAGAAGAAAAGGTAATGAGCTTACTAGAAGGGAAATTGAGATAAACTCTTAGGTTAACTAAAAACACATATATTTACAATAATAAAATCAGAAGGTGGGGATAATTACAGGTAAATGGGGTCCTTCCAAAGCACAAAATTATGATGGAGAGGTGATGACTGAAGGTGCCATGAATTCCAATTCAATGGCGCCGAGGATTAAATTGCAGTGGGTTGACCAAGGCAATAAAGCACAATCGAAGCAAAGGATCCACAGCGAGAAAACTCTGTCTGCTATGGAGAATGCATACGATTACGTGGCGGAATTAGCATAAATACGGGTTTGAGTGTGTGCTGATGGCACCGAGATTCCTCGGCTATAAAACCCAGTTAAAATCACTTACGAACACAAGTTAGTAACAAGTCAAGTCTATCGGAGAATTGCGTTTAGAAAACAGTAAATGATTAGCACAAGAAAAAGAACTACGTGACTGGTAAACCACAGATTCCTGGCACTTTAGCTTATTCCAGAGAGATAAGTCCTTGTAGATGTACCAACAATGGAGGGAGGGGTTACTTGGGAAATTGGCACTGGAAAGATACTGGACTGGATAGGCAGTCACGTGGGGGAGAACAGGCTCTAAAGTAACGGAGGTCAAGGGGCAGTGTATGTCGGATCTGCGTCTGGGTGTCTTTGTCGAGCACCTCTTTTATGCCTTTTGCTGGATTGATTTTCCCTTTCTCCGAGGTGTTGCCCATTTTCTATCATGGGATGTATGGCTTTTGGCGCAACATCTTTGACCTCGTCGGAGGCTCTGTTGACCATGTGGTAAGGGCTTTGACCTCATGGGTTGCTTGTGCACCATGTGGTCCGTCCGACTTTCACTTCTGCCATCGGACGAGTGGGGATTATCTCCCAGGGCAGCTTAGTAACCTGGAAAAGGGCTTAATGCAGTCACAAGTTCGGGGAAGGAAAAAACGCCGCCAAGGGAATAATAACTAGAGAGTTAGAGAAGAAGTAATTAGCAATTTGTCCACAACCAACTGTTAGTGTCAGCAGTGAGATAAAATTATTTTACTTTACGTTCTTTGAAAAACAAGGTTCTTGAAAGGTGAGTTGACTTGGGAAAGGTATCCCCTGTTGAAATACACACACACACACACACACATATATACACATATACATATATATATATATATATATATATATATATATATATATATATATATATATATATATATATACATGACTCAAAATATAGTATCTGTCTTGATACATGACTGAAAATTTCCAGTACATGTCTGTAAACTACATGAGCGTGAAAATTTCAATACAGTGCATAAGAACGAACATGAAACTATACATTTGTAAAATATATATATATATATATATATATATATATATATATATATATATATATATATATATATATATATATATATATATATATATATATATATATATATATATATATATATATATATATATATATATATATATATATATATATATATATATATATATATATATATATATATATAAATACATATATATATGTGTGTGTGTGAGTGTGTGTGTGTGTGTGTGTGAGATATTAGGAAATGCAAAGTGAAATGTTTGGGAAATCTATTTATTTTCAAGATAGGAAATGTACACATTTTTCTTTTTCTTTCTTTAGCTGTGCCAACTCTTGCGCCGTGAGATCGTGCGTCGCATTAGCCTGGTTTCCAGCAACAAAGACCTGTAGGATGTTCCCCAGTCTAGTGGCGTACTTCAGAAAGGTCACCCTGGTCTACCCTTTGAACATGACAGGATCTGAAACATATCTGAGGACAGATATGAACATGGAGTTCCTTATTGCCATCGAACCGAAGGATACTACCCTTACGTGGGACTCCGCGCAAGCCTTCTGCCAGGGATTTAGTGGAAACATGGCCTACATCCCAGACAGAACGGAGATGCAGGAGTTGGCGAATTTCACGGACAATATGTATGTGGGATGCCAGCAGGTAATGAAAGCGACGTTTCCTTGTGTCATTTAAGGTCAAGCAGTCAGTCAAAAGTTGAACAAATTTCACGATAAAATGAATCCTATCCTTTTAATTCGTATAAAGACTGTACCTGGGGTCATTTTTTTATACAGTTAAAAATGGAATGTTCGATGACAATAATGAGAGCAATGTTACTCTGAAAATAATATCCAATGTAAATATTCGCATGAACGATATATGGGAGGAGTAATGAATAAAACTGGCAGATGTCGAGATCCAGTAGAAATATCAGTGGCAAAGGAAGTCAAAAAGAAAGATTAAAAGGAGTAAACAGCAAATAGTAATTGTGAATGTATAATCAGTTTTGGGAAACGATATAGGTCGAATCATTGATAATTAATCACCATTTGCAATATAAAAGATATGTCAGTAACTGGGTTCTGTTTATCCATTCATCATGTACTGCAAGAATCTGATCTAATCCAGTTTTGCTTGCTTCTCTCAGGAATCTCCATCAGTCTGGAAGACACTGGATGGCACTCTAGCTACAATTGACTACTGGGCCCAGAAAGGTTCCTCGCCCTGTCTCTTTTTCTACAAACTATATGGGTACTCAGTTACTTCCTGCTCCGTGCGAGAGTACAATTATTGGCCAAAGACGGCCTTGTGCACTTACTCTGAACCCTAATTGAGCCAAAGAACTTGAGAGGGACAGAGGCTGCGCTGCCTACGAGGGCATCCATTGCATTCTGGTTTCATTTTATTCTTTTTTTTTTCTAGCAGAATGATGACACTGGTTTGGAATGCCCTGAAACATATCAGAAATGCTGTGGTACACTGATTTTTACCTCTTCAGTGGTGCTTTTACGAGTTTGCTTCTTAAATTTGAGACAGCAGTTTGTCCAAAACAGCTGTACAAGGACACGGTAATATTTGCCGAGAGATCTGGAATACTTGGAGTAAAATATCCAGTGGTTTACGAGAAAAGACGTTGCTATATTGTAAGAAAAGAAAAGCACAATTCACCGGTCACGCTAGATGTTTCTGCCTTCAACTTATAAGCACGTGTTTGTGAATCTACGTGTTGTGTGTGTGTGTGTGTGTGTGCAAAAAACACGTGAAGTGGTTTTGAATGAAGAAGTATGTTTGAAGAAAAGAAGAGGATACAACTGATGGTTAACAAACATGGCGGATTTTAAGCTTGCATCTTTTGTAGCCATACTGATATGAAGTAAAGCATCTGAGGTTGCTTTGTAAAATGACAGTTCATGTGATATTCAACTGCCAAAAGAGAATAAATATTCAAAAACTTATTTACAAATCCTTTGCTATTTTTTCACACATTAGTCTGAAAGGTCTAGCAACACGTTTAACATTACCTAAGATGTATTTATAGTTTCCTCTTTGCAGCGATAGTTTCCTCTTTGCATTTATAGTTTCCTCTTAGCATTAATAGTTTCCTCTTTGCATTAATAGTTTCCTCTTTTCAATAATGGTTTCCCCTTTGCATTTATAGTTTCCTCTTTGCAGTAATAGTTTCCTCTTTGCAGTAATAGTTTCCTCTTTGCAATAATAGTTTCCTCTTTGCATTGTTAGTTTCCTCTTTGATTAGTAGTTGTATTAATTTTCTTTTAATTGTAGTCTCCCAGTAACCCCAATATTCAACAGTGTTAGGTATTTTGTAAACCCCAGCCTCATATGTCAAAACTGGAAGTTAATTTTTCTGTCGATGGACTTCAAGTAATCAACATCTATCTTTTTCATTGTTTTAAACAATACCTTAGACAAATATGGCGTATGAAGATTACTCAGAAAATCTCAAAGAGAAGTTTGTCCTCAAGTAACCTTTATATATACTTACAATAGTGTCTTTGATTGCTACCTGTAAATCATGGCCGTGGCTCAATTTACGAGGTCGACCCGCGTGATTCATTATCAATCCCCTGTCTGGCCCAACCTGTGTCTTAGTGGGTCCTGTCACCCCGCCCCCCCACCCCCTTCAACGTTACAAATTCTCTAAAAGTTAAGTAAAGGTTAACACCTGTTTCGATCGTTCTGCCAAAGGTTCTCGACAGAGGAAACTCATCTACCGTACACGCAAAGCAAAACCTGTTCTATTTTTGTATTCATTGTTTTCTCAAGTCTCTCTCTCTCTCTCTCTCTCTCTCTCTCTCTCTCTCTCTCTCTCTCTCTCTCTCCCTGTGAACCTAGTTATTAACTGTGTGAGACTGACATTAAACTTTTAAAATAATAAAGTAAAAAACCACTTAGAGAGAGAGAGAGAGAGAGAGAGAGAGAGAGAGAGAGAGAGAGAGAGAGAGAGAGAGAGAGATTATAACCAAGAGCAAACCCTTGAGTTCAGGGCTGATATTATATGCTTTTATGAAATATGTAAAACTGAATGCATAAAACTTACACGTGTAAAAAAAAAAAAAAGAAGACTGAAATACTAGATTTTTCGTAACCTGTAATGATGGAATAATGTTTTTATTACACACACACACACACACACACACACACATACACACACACACACACACACCGAGGCTCAAGGCCAAAGAAGCAATTATAAATGATTATTTTGAACGAGAGAGACAAAACAAACGAACGTGAGCATGAAGTGTGAAGTTTTCAGATGTTCCCTTTTGGAGAGCAGAGCAAACCGAAGTATTTATCGTAAGCCGAGTGAAGACCCCCATA
Source organism: Macrobrachium rosenbergii (assembly GCF_040412425.1). Classification (NCBI taxonomy): domain Eukaryota; kingdom Metazoa; phylum Arthropoda; class Malacostraca; order Decapoda; family Palaemonidae; genus Macrobrachium; species Macrobrachium rosenbergii. Next base: position 28,231,311 of record NC_089763.1, on the reverse strand, counting down.
TACCTTATCAAATTATGTATGTGGTAATGACTGATTTGTACTATATTCTCTGGAAAACCCCCTGTCAGTGAACCGGCCTTATATTGTGTGTGTGTGTGTGTGTGTGTATACGAGAATTGTGGCTAATACAATTACATATACTATATATATATGTATGTATATGTATATATAAATATAATATATATATATATATATATATATATATATATATATATATATATATATATATATATATATATATATATATATATATATATATATATATATATATGTATATATATATATAGTATATGTAATTGTATTAGCCACAATACCCGCTTACATTCTCGAAATCTTCGCGCTTTTTGGATACGCTTGTCACTTACAAAGCCTTGGGTCCAAGCGCAAGATATATGAAGCAATTATGATCTCTGGTAGCGGGAAACGAACCCGCATCCCACAGTCACGACGAGGTCACGTTGCCGACCTGACCTCGGGAAAGATTAAAGGTTTTTTCAGCCGCTCGCACACACATGCAACTGTCGAATTCAGATACATTTATTAGAGCTGGAATGGATCCATCCTCACCATCGTAGCCAAGCAGGCAATCATTTTTATTTGCTCTTGAGGCTGAAGTGCATAGTTTCTCAGTTATCCAGATCACACTTATCCTGAAATCTTTATTATTCGCCACAGTGAGACCAAGGAAATTTATATACTTGTAAATTAAAAAAATGAAAAGCTGCCATCCGATGGTTGGTAACACTGCGCAGCCTAAAGAAAAAGCTGGTAACACTGTGTACACTCGGACTGACTGACAAAGGGTTTTGGGGGGGTTGGGGAGCCGAGGTGTGCTTGCATCGAAGCCTAAGTACAGTAACACACACAAACACACACACTCTTCACTTTGTTCACATTTTATGGTACAGTATTCTCGTTTATTTTTTTTTACCGTATTTTCTAATTTTTTCATTCCTTCCAATCAAAAGATATGATCAGAGACGAAATACCAACGATGAACATTCTCATGTGGAGAGAGAGAGAGAGAGAGAGAGAGAGAGAGAGAGAGAGAGAGAGAGAGAGAGAGAGAGAAGCAACAACTAGGTGTGGTTACAGTGGTAATCAAACGAATCTGGAAACACCTGTTTTGCGATTTTGAGGGATTTTACTTGAACATGATGTATTTTAGTTTACCTTTGTATACCTGTTTTGCATTTATGTACAAAAATAAAAATAATTCCATCAATACATTCGTTTCTTTTAGCAACTAAAAAATTGTTTTCCTAATTCTTTTCAGTAGTAGGCTCAATCAGCTGATTCTGAGAATGAAAACATTAAAAATCGAGGGACATATTACGATGATGTTATGCCAATATAATAACATAATATAAATGGATTCTGTAAGTAAAATAACATATTTCTTTACCATTACCTTCATCTTAAATACAGATGTAATGGCCTATTTGAATTTTTCATATGGATACTATCAGGTTAACAAATATGTTAGCTTAGGTCTATAGTTCACAAACATTTTTATCTCATGTAAGGTAATACAGTACAGTAACAACTGATAAGGAAGTTGCTGTATAAAAATACATTAATGGTCATAAACACAGGTAGGTAAATGCAGATAGGCTACATGCCTATTAAACTGTCATTAACTAGAGAGAAAAAGAAGGGGTTGCATTTTTTCAAAGTGTATTTATGCAGTAGATTTTGTTACAAATATTGGGAAAAGAGGAAGATAATTGTCTTTTGCATAAGGTTTTCAGTTGAAAGTTTGATGGTTGTTGTTTATAAGCATACAGAGTGTTTACAGTTAT
>NC_089763.1:28202009-28227009 GCF_040412425.1 Macrobrachium rosenbergii | reverse complement strand
TGATTGCAGCTAACAAAACTGAACGTGATATCCTGCCGACCCAAAGAAGGTGTGAAAATCCGTAGAGTTATTAACGTATTCAAACAAGTCAAAGAAGGCATGAAAAATCCGAAGATTTTCATACAAAACCCGAGACACTTGGAAAGGTCACTGTATCGTCAATGCTGAACTTACTGATCATGTAAGGCTGTATTGTCACCGGGGTTGAGTAACCATGCAGAATTTCAAGTCCATCGGACGGAGGGGACAGGTCGAAAATTGAGTTACAAGTTTTGACCCAAACAGATGCAGAAGTCAAGTAAAATAAAGCATGTAAAAGGCTTCGCCTTGCGTGTGCGGTAGACGAGATTCCTCTGTCGAGAACCTCTGTCAGAACGGTCGAAACAGGTGTTAACCTTTACTTAACTTTTAGAGAATTTGTAATGTTGAGGTGGGGGGGGAGGAGCCACTAAGACAGGTCGGGCCAGACCCGGGTCGACTGCGTAAATGGGGTCATGGCCATGATTTACAGGTAACAAATCAAGGACAGTTAAATTTTTAGCCCTATTGTAAATATATATGAAAGTCACTTGAAGACAAATTTCTCTTCGTTTATTGAATATTTTTTTTCGAGTAATCTTCATTATAGTTTACGTCATGTTTGTCTAAGATATTGTTTAAAACAATAAAAAAGATGGGTGTTGATTACTTGAAGTTCTTACCCTCGTCGTTTGTCACATATCCAATTTTTCAACATACCTGAATGGCATCTCAGGTAGTGCTGAACGTGTTGTTAGGTACCTTTCAGAGTAACGTGTGAAAAAATAGGCAAAGGATTTGTAAACATGTTTTGGAATATCTATTCTCTTCGGTCAGTTGAATATCCACATTTTCTGTGGGTCATAATGCGAAACAATTGCAAAATGTACAATAATATACTAAAATCGTAGTTTTATAACGAAGAATAACTGCTATTACTCAAACGCACTGAACTGCTCGCCGAAGTGTTTTTAAATTCAAGTGTCACATGAACTTTCATTTCACGAAGCAACCCTCCACATCAGCATGGCTACAAAATATGCAGGCTTAAAATCCGCCATATTCATTAACCATGAGTTTTTAGCGAGTAAGTTACATAAGAATAAAAACTCTTTTAAAGTTCTAAAAACAGAATTCACTCGTAATCGTCATAACAATAAAAAATATGATTAGCTCTCACAAGGGTTCTTGTTCCCATAACAGCTCTTAGGATAACAATCTATTTTTTACCGCAATATATCTGTATGATATTGCTTAACTGACAATTGTTTTATCTGCAAAACACACCTATGTAAAGATTAGAATATATTCTCATTTGCCAAAATGTAGAATTGTGCAAATTGAAATTATGGTGAAGTGGAAGTAATTTGTAAGGAATTATTTGTGCATAATTTGTATCCTCGTGCAAATTGAAATTATGGTGAAGTGGAAGTAATTTGTAAGGAATTATTTGTGTATAATTTGTATCCTCTTATTTTCTTCAAATGCATTTCTTGATTTAAAACCACTTCACGTGTTTTTGCACACACACATACACACTTTTTTTTTTATCTTACATTGTAGCAACGCCATTTTTTTTGGGGGAACCATTGGATTTTTTACTCCGAGAATGCCAGATCTCACTTCAAATATTACTGTATTCATATACAGCAGTTTTGGAGTATTGTGATGATAGCAGACTTAGTCTCTAGCGAAATACAACATACAATGTACAGTCAAGACGATATGTATTTTAAGGAAGCAAAACCCAATTTTTCAAGCCATACCTCATGGCTTGAAAATAATAGTTTTCTGAATCACGACAAAATTCAACTGGTTAGGAGAGAAAATGAATCAGAGATGAGATCCTAAAGTACTCAAGAAGCTAAATGACTGACCAATCATTTGGCTTCCAGTACGAGAATGTCAGTCGTTTGGAAAAAATTTTTATCTCACAGTGCAAAACGACGATAGTGATATTAGCCGGCAGCTTAAACTGATATGTTCAGGCTTAAATTAAATTAATCCTGAAAACGCGGTATTACAACAAAACGTCACCCTGAGTGATTCGTAAATTAGGTTACTCAAAATCGCTGGCAGTAGAATGTTGCACCTGACTAAGTAAGTGAAAGACAAACAATATTTGGCTGTATTTTTTTTTTCATATACTGCCAAGTATTTTAATCTAATGACCCTTTTCTCTTACATTCTTACTAATATTTCCTGCAATTAAATCACATGCCAGTAACCCCTCTATCTTAACAGATCTAATTTGGGAATCTTTCAGTCCACTTGTGGCAGCTGCGACAAATTATTTCCCGATCTTAGTAAATTATCAAGTAAATGAACTCAGCAAGAGTCTAGTCTAGGTTAAACACAGATTGAACGCAATACCTCATTTTCACTCTGAGAGATAAAATCCAATAAAGTAAGGAATGTTGTGTTTTCTACTCGTATTTTATACTCAAGTTTTCTCTTACAGTTTTCCACTAGACATTACGTTCATCTTCCGGGGGTCTACTCGAAAGTGGACCATCTCACGGGTGGCCAAACTATGCTATTCGCATCTGACAGATAAAAATTGGTAAATGGGAGTTTCTCACTGATGTGACTGCTGCTTTCCTTCTTCAGAGGGTATCAAGCTAACTTGGGCATGGTCCAGATTGCCTGGGGCAAAATCTACCAAGGCCTCATCTGCCTCTTCTTCCTAAGTGCCATTGTCCTTACTGCTCAATAGAACCCCGCCAAAACCTTGGTCCGTATGGCAGGACAAGTACTCCTTCCTGTTCAGAGGTTTCCTGGACTGTACAAGAGGGAAATGTTACAGAGAAGAGATGAGATTAATATTTTTCCAAAGAGCAATTGGTTGAGATAATTGCCGCAGCTGTAGAGGGAATGAGGACATCTTATCAGTATCTGACAGTGACGTCGGATACTGATATTTTCTGTTAACTGAAATTTGAAAAAAAGACTACAGATCTGAAGCAACTACTTTAAACAAGGGATAAACTCAACTTCGGTACGCCACAGAAATGGCAATTTATTATTATTATTATTATTATTATTATTATTATTATTATTATTCATTATTATTATTATTATTATTATTATTATTATTATTATTCAGAAGATGAAACCTACCCATATGGAACAAGCCCACCAAAGGGGCCACTGGCTTGAAATTCAAGCTTCCAAAGAACATTAAGGTGTTCATTAGGAAGAAGTAAGAGGAGGTAAAGGGAAATACATAAAGAGACCCCACTTATTAAAAAGGAGAAAAAAAATCAATAAATTAATAAACAGATAAAAATGTATTAAAATGCGAGAACAGTATTAGTGTAGTAATGAATTGCATCGTCCCTTGAACTTCTGAAGAGTCATTTCAAGACATTGCGATACAGAAGACGACTGATCTGCTTACATTCTTTATTGGAAGAGGTTGCTCTCTTCATGCCCTGCTGATTCAGCTAATCAAGAGGGCATCCATTCTAGCCGTATATGGCATTCCAACTGCCCAACATCCTGTTCCACAGTCCAACTGTGGCAAGAATTAAGACCCTCTGGAACTGAGAAGTTCGACAGCGAGGCACGTTTACTGCACACTGGTGCTGCCGTTTAATGAATCTGGTTGCTCTCGGCAGACAAATGGGACCAGGGATCAGTTATGAATGTGAAAGACCTCTATTGAAGTACAACTTATGAAAAAGTGACAAGCAAGAGGCCATCCGTCGATGGTCCAAGTCATAACTGCTACTATTAGGAGACAGAAACCTACCACCACGAACAACTCTATCCAATAGAGATCAACCTCTGGCAAAAGCAGACTTCCACAGCGGAGAACAGTCTGGTAAAGGACGCACAAATGACCTAAAACATGTTGCACTGATGTTATCACAGTTATATATACACGAGGCCTTACGAGCAATGCCTAACTTTCGTGCAGCATTGTTAGTTTCTTGGTTAATTACTTTGTTAATTTCAAGTGATCATCTCTACAAGCTTTGTTGTGCTTCGTGTAATGAAGTTATGATTTTATGATTTGGTAATCTGATTCGATTAGACCTTGTTTAGCAGGTAGGATTAGAAAAGTCGCGTGATAAAGTTGTTGGAAGCAAGACCGTATTAGGGCCTTCGTGATGGCGACACCCAAGGTAGCTATGATAGCTGGTCAAAGCTCGTTCAGAATAAGCACGGTCCAATTATCTTGAGTGAGATTGCACTCTCCACTTCTGGAACGTTTTAATTATGACCAAGCAATTCATATGATTGAGCGCAGCAGTTCAGAAATTGCTTTGCTCCTTCTTCCAAAGAAAACTAATTAATTCCCCGTTGGGTATTCACAGTTTCGTGCTTCAAGTGAGAGAGTGAGAGAGAGAGAGAAAAAAACAAATGCATAACTCTTTCGCCCTTCATGTAAGCGTTCAGAATGATTCGGCCTTTATCAGTATTTTGTTAGTACGTCTCTCAAGATAAACAACTGGACTAATGTGACATTTATGACTCACAAACCTCCGTCTTCTCTCTTTTTTATGTCGTGATCATAAGCCCGAGATGGTATTGTGTATGTTTGAAAATGAACTTCACAAGAGGCCCTAAATCTTTAAATTCCTGTTACTTGTCTCAGACTGAACTTAACTTGACGCCAGTGGTGCGGCACGGAATAAATTGGGAGGTTTACTTTGGATCGAGTTCAACTTATAGTTTATAACCCCACGAATATAGTTCCCGGTGTCCAATTCACGGAACGCTTCGTTATAGTAATCAAAGACGAATCAGATTTATTTATAATTCTGTCGTAAGTCCAATAAACTAGAGCTTAGTCCATCAACTTTTTACGTGCAATCGGGGCGCCTAGTGAATACTGCGAAAAAGAATAAAAGAATGCAAGGAGTTCCATGGGAGACAATCTTTATTAATTATTATTATTATTATTATTATTATTATTATTATTATTATTATTATTATTATTATTATTATTATTATTATTATTATTATTATTATCCAGAGGATGACCCTTATTCACACGGAACAAGCCCAAAGGGACCGCCATTAGCTTGAAATTCAAGCTTCCAAAGAATACGGTATTCATTTGGAAGAAGTAACAGAAAGTAACAGGAAATGTAAAAAGAGGAGCTCATATATTAGAAAATATAAGCTAAATTAAATACACAAATAGATAAAAATATAGGTAAATTATCAAAATACAAGGAGAACTGCTTTAAGGTAGTAAGTAATGCACTGCACCTTCCCTTGAACGTTTGCGGTTCCAGTTGCCCGCCATTCTCAGGGAGACTGTTCCACAGCCCAGTGGCGTGAGAAATAAAGGACCTCTGGAACTGAGAAATTCGGCAGCAAGGCACATTTACAGCATATTGGTGCAGGACACGAGGGTCGTGGACCACCTGTATATGCGGAAGATCTCTGTGAAAATACAACTTATAAAAAATTGACTGACATGCAAGAGACCATCAATCTCTGGCAGAGCCACAAGAGTTGCATCAACGGCATACTGAACAGTCTTTGTTTTCCAGGCCAACAACCAAATCAATGGTGTACACTAAAATGAAAGTGGACCAAGAACACTACCTTGTGGAACTCTAGACACGATGTGTTTTAGTTCGCTAAAGGTCCAATGAACAGAAACTTGCTGCTGCCTACCTGTAAGGAAATCTTGAGGTAATCCTGAACCATATCCACCCACTCCAAGATTCTGAAGTTTATTATTAAGTGCCTTGTGATTTACGAAAACAAAAGCAGCACTAAAATCTTCTTGAATTACTCTGCACTCAAAACCTTATCAAGGTTCTCTTGCAAGTGAGATGTAAAGTCTAAAAGAGCATTGCAGGCACCTAACTGCTTCCTATATGCATATTGACTCTCAGCTAACAATCTTTTGGATTCCACATTCTCGTAAAGTGGTTTAAAAATAAGTTTTTCTTTAACTTTGGAGATCAAAGGGAGAGAAAAATTGGTCTGTAGTTACTGCAGTCTGCAGATATGCCACTCTTTGGAACAGGCAATGTATTACTAAGCTTGTGCTTATCTGAAAAGATACTACTAAGATCAAAATCTATAGAATCTACTGATTTTGGGAGACAACACTAGAAACCTTTTTAAAAAACAAAAACCAGTAAGATCTTCTCCACCCTAGGTATCTACAGTAGATCAATAATTTTCTTAACATCACAAGAACGAAAGGCAAATTTTTTAATAGGTTCAAGGGTGGCAAGTATCCGGGAGAGGGACGTCCTGAGTTAATTACTTAGCTTCGAAAGCTCGATTAAGCAGTTCAGACTTCTCCTTAGGGCCATTATCCAATCTACCACCGTCTGTTAGTGGTGGTGGAATGGAAGACGAGCCTGACCCAAAGATAGAATGAAAATTTGGTCTGAGGCCGAGTAATTCCTTCAAGTTTCCTTTTTAAATAATTACTGTTCAGAAGGTCATATTCAAGCCTGGGAAAAGTTTCGAAGGAGGTCCACAAAAGCAACAAGGTTCATCATTCTAATTATTAAACTAAGTTACATTATGGATGACAATTGGGTGATTTTTGTCAAGCTAATAAATGCACTAACTGCTTTGACATTTAAAAAAGGCAATTGAAAGCATTTTCAAAATAAAAATTGGAATATAAATCACATCTAAAGCTGCGTCCACACGATCGAGCTTTGTTCGACGAACTTTGTCCGCTGTGACGTCAGAAGCGGAGAAACAGCGAGCAAAGTCAGAACTGACGTCACACCGGACAAAGTTCGTCGAACAAAGCTCGATCGTGTGGACGCAGCTTTAGAATTCTTTACTGATATGCAATTTCCACAAACCCAAACAGCCATTACAAGATTGTTAGCCTAGTTAACCCATCAAACTACTGTAGATAATATTCTCATAACACTACATTTCATGTGAAGTTATTAGCAAATTTAGCCACAAGAACCTAAGTCCCAAGTTAACTACTTAACTAATCCAATCTAATTAGCAAGTTCACTTGTTACATGAAATTAGCAAATTCAATTTTAACCATTTAATTTTAGCCACAAGAACCTAAGTCCCAAGTTAACTACTTAACTAATCCAATCTAATTAGCAAGTTCACTTGTTACATGAAATTAGCAAATTCAATTTTAACCATTTAATTTTAGCCACAAGAACCCAAGTTAACTACTTAACTAATCCAATCTAATTAGCAAGTTCACTTGCTACATGAAATTAGCAAATTCAATTTTAACCATTTAATTTTAGCCACAAGAACCTAAGTCCCAAGTTAACTACTTAACTAATCCAATCTCATTAGCATGTTCACTTGTTGCACGAAATTAGCAAATTCAATTTTAACCATTTAATTTTAGCCACAAGAACCAAAGTCCCAAGTTAACTACTTGAAACTAATCCAATCTAATTAGCAAGTTCACTTGCTATAAAAAAACAGTTACTGTATTGAAATTTATGCACATTTGGGAGAAAAAACCATACATTAACATTTTAGGGGTTTTTATTTATTTATTTTTTTAACTCGGTCTAAAACTAATCCTGCTCTATGCAGGCGATCTTTTAAAAAGTTAAACTTAATCCAGCATGCAGTCTGCTTCAATTTCAACTGGAATCAATTTCTGGGAGCTGGTACCAACTTTCAACCCTAGGTAAATAGTAGGCCAGGAACATTAAGACTTCGACTGCCTTGTCATGGCTTCAGATAGCTTGAAGAATGCTACAGCCCTCTCAGTACTTCAAATCATGCAAGACTACCGGTGTAGTCTCAGTGCTTCAAGCCAAGGAAATCCAAGGCTGCTAATGCTTTCTCAGTGGTCCAAGCACTTCTTCAGTGACTTGAGCTTTCATTCAGTCAATGCCAAGTTACACTTCTGCTGTTGCTTTCAAGGCCAGCTGAACCTGAAAGAAAAGAAAAGCATTAAAAATAAAGCCCATAATACTGGTAATGTAACCTCCCCTGTATGTTTGTAGCTTTGAAAATCTAGGATTTGAGCAAAATGGTTATCTCCTCAAACGTTATAAAAAAATAAGCTAAATACCTAAATGTCACGAGTGATTACTAGTATGAAAATGGAAAGCATACAAGCGTCATGACTGAGTGCTCCATTAAGCGACAAGACTAAGCCTGATAATTCAAAAGCTCAATCTAAATTGAGAACAAGAACAAAAACTATATATACCTTTGATTTGAGAATTGAAACTGATGAAAATTAAAAATTTCAATATAACAAATTTCAATATAACAATCAAAAACTTCCATGAAATAACTGACATTAACATAAGTCAATGAATATTTAATATAAAGTTACAATGACAAACAAGCTTCTTTAGAAGCTGCAACATATTAGATTTTCAAGGATACACAAGGTGAAAGTGACATTACCCAAGAGTTTAACAGCTGCTTTCTCATTTACTGTAAGTTGGGTAAAAAAAAAAAAAAAAAAAATGCAAGCCCCCCTCTGACGTACGGTAGACTAGGTCTACCGTACGCCAGAGAAGCTCCTCCCCACTTCAGGGGCTCCGCCCCTGAAGGGGGAGGATTAGCTTGCAAATGTTTGGTATGAACATACTAAAAGAGGAGAGTCCCTTACCTGTTGGTTCCGAAGGGAAAAATAGTTACCAACGTCAACAGGTATTCGTCGTCCGGCTGGAATCACCGATCACTATCAGTGCAGAAACCTGAAGAAAAATATCAGTAATTCACAAAGTAAAAGGAATACAATCGGTAAACGGCCTACATGGCATTAATGCAAAATACACAAGTACTGAACTGATATGTCAAGTAATTCTGCTATCACAAAAGCAACAGTCTAATAAAATAAAATACTTTCCACACACTCACAGATATAAAAATAACGAGATCTACAAACCTCTACGATGTACGGTCGAACAGCAACGGCATCGCGAAAATTAATTCCGACCAAACAAGGAGAGACGGAAACGTTCACTGTCACCACCCCAATACACCACGCAACTGAAGAGACGTTTTTCCTGTTACACCGACGAAAGACGGACGTTTGAGCGCCAAGGATAGTGGAAGCAAAAGTTAAACTTTGGTGGTCGTTCTTACAAGGACCATTGAGCCGTTTGCCCGCAGAGCGGTAGATAAAACACCATTGGCAAAACACGAGTTTCGCCACCTATGAGAAGAGTGTTATGTATCATGGCTATTAATGACTCAAATAAACATCCAAGATTACTAAAGATTAAAATGGTCATCATCGGCAAAACACGAGTTCCTTCACCTATGAAGAGAGATTATAGAACGATGTTTTGTATCGTGATTATTAATGGCTGAGATAAACATCCATGATTATTAATTTATTACGATAAACATCCATGATTATTAATGATTAAAGTAAACATATAAAATGTTTACGTCCAAATGCAAAAAAATGCTCTACCTTCTATAGGATTATCGCGATTATTAATGATTACGATAAACATCCATGAATATTAATCATTACGACAAACATCCATGATTATTAATGATTAAAATAAACATATAAAATGTTCACGTTCAAGTGCAAAAAGATGCTCTACCTTCTATAGGATTCACAAAGAAACGAATCGTCAGCATCCTGACCAATGTCTCCTGTGAAGCGGAAATCATTCTCCAAAATTCAACACTTGCCCACGAAGAAAGCTAGAGCGTGATATTGATGAGAAAGCCGACGTAGAGCACATAAGTATAGAAAATTCGAGACAACATAATGGGGGCTAATAAAAACCCAATTGCCTCTTACTCCTGTGTAACATCAAACATGAACACTAAAGAAACCAAAGTCTTACCAAAAATAAAGAGAATTATGAAACGACTGCTCTAGCATAGTCCAACCTTCCATCTCATGAGTTATTCTAATATCAAAGGAAGAGAAGAGACACAAATCTGTACACATCTGCTTCTGGGAACAGAGACTTCTTGGCATAAAAAACAAGCTTGAGGGAGAATGAAGAAGCTACGTCAAGAAATCAGAGACAGGGAAAGAAAGAGCTGCGTGAGGAATAAAGGACCTCTGGAACTGAGAAATTTGACAGCGAGGCACCTTTACTGCGTATTGGTGCTGCTGTTCAGTGAATCTGCTTGCTGCCGTCAGGAAAAGGGGATTAGGGATCAACTGTGAATGTGACAGATATCTGTTAAAATATAACTTCTGAAAAAGTGACAAACAAGAGACCATCCGCCGATGTTCCAAGTCATAATTACTAATATTGGCCGAAACAAAAGAAACTGTACCCAAAGGCGTTGCATCACCGGCATACTGGGAACCAACCATATCGCTTTATCTGAAAATAAAAGTGTACCAAGAACACTACCCTTGTGGAACCAGGCACTAGGTCTGTTATCCAATTGCTTGTATACACAAAAATAAGTGTACCAAGAACACTACCCTGTGGAACTCCAGACAGGTCTTGTTATCCAGGCCAGCAAACAGTATACACAAAAATTCAAGAACAACTGGGAACCAGGTAGGTCCTTGTCCAGGCCAGCAACCATATGGAAGTTATCCAGGCCAGCAACCATATTGCTTGTATACACAAAAAAATAAGTGTACCAAGAAAAAATGACCTAAAACAGGTTGAACTCCAGACACTGAGGTCTTTTATCACTGTTCTAAATATACCAAGAACATGAGACACAATAGGTCGTTATGTGCGGATTTTGCTGAAGCTTTCATCAGACGTTTTTCATAAGTAAGATTTGAGTTAAATCCAGGCCAGCAACCATATTGCTTGTTACACCTAGTATAGTTTTAAAGCTTCAGACTCATTCAGCAGAGTCCCATCCACTGGAAGGGGTGGAAAATCTGTACGAGATCTGCTAATCAACCCAACCAACTACGGCATTCACTCATCCGGTACATGCCCCGATTGTGGCCGAGGGCAGCTCCATTTCTCAAAAGTGGAGATTTTACTGTACCCAAAGGCGGTGCATCACCGGCATACTGAAAAAAACTTGTTATCCAGGCCAACAACCATATCGCTTTTATACACTGAAAATAACAAGTGTACCAAGAACACTACCCTGTGGAACTCCAGACACAATAGGTCTTGTTATCCAGGCCAGCAACCATATTGCTTGTATACACAAAAAATAAGTGTACCAAGAACACTACCCTGTGGAACTCCAGACACAATAGGTCTTGTTATCCAGGCCAACAACCATATTGCTTGATACACTGAACATAACAGTGTACCAAGAACACTACACTGTGTAACTCCAGACACAATAGGTCTTGGTTCATTAAAGATCCCATCAAGAGCAAACTCGCTGCTGCCTACCTGTAAGGAAATCTTGAAGTAATCCTAAAACACATCTACCTACTCCAAGATTCTGAAGTTTGTAAATAAGTGCCTTTTGATTCACCAAATCAAAAGGAGCACAAAAATCTGTTTGAATTTCTCTTCACTCAAAACCCCTATCAAGGTTCTCTTGCAAATGACATGTCAAGTCTAAAAGAGCATCGCAGATACCTAACTACTTCCTATATGCATATTGACTATCAGCCATGAGTTTGCCAGTTGCTATCATTTTTACACCCAGACTATTTTGATTCATGAGTTAGGAATTGTTACCTGTGAGGACGACCAGCCAATACTCATCAACTACACGGAAATGTATCAACACAGTTCTAGTTTATTATGACAAACCGCTGTAGAGTTTATCACAAGGTCAGCTGACGGCGATGCTCGCTCTCCGGTGGGAGCCGTCGTGATCCGCGTTAAATAAAATAATCGCAAAAAGTATCACTGTTGTAAAAGAACCAGGAACGAGATCACTAATGTAAAAGAATCACTCGCAGCAGAACACCTGCGCAGTTTGGTTCCCAAACTTATGCAATTGGCCAGTGAACTATCACATTCTGATCCCCAGTACATGCGTATTGTGTGTGTGATAATTCTCTCTCTCTCTCTCTCTCTCTCTCTTCTCTCTCTCTCTGTGTGTGTGTGTGCGTGCGAGCGCTTCTATCTGTCTGTGCCTATGTGGAGAAAAGGTAAAATGGTAAACAGAGAGAGAGAGAGAGAGAGAGAGAGAGAGAGAGAGAGAGAGAGAGAGAGAGAGAGAGAGAGAGAGAGAGAGAGATGGGAAGCACTGCAAAACAAAGATAACAATAGGAGTTGAATGAGGATAATCAGGTCTAAAAATTAAATATATTATTTGACATGTGAGAGAATATCAAGCGGATATATATGGAATCCATTCAATATCTACACTTCACTTCTATAAAGGAGAGTAGGCTAAATAATCTAATCCTGCATTTCTATTTTGGTTTTCATAGTCAGTGTCAGGTTCATCCCAATCTTTAGGATGTATCCTGCTATCTGCCTCAACTCTCCTAAGCTGTGATTCATTTTTTTTTTTTTTTACATTCTGCCACCATCCAAGATTTGATCATTTGACTGTACTGCTTTCATTCTTTTAATTCTTCCACCCACCATACTAATATTCACAACTCTATCTTTCCGGTTTCTTATGACTCACATATATATCATCAACAGATATCAAACAGCTGACACTCCATTCACGACTCATTTTTTTTATACCACAATTCTGCATTAATGTCTACTGTCCTTTATCTGACCACCCATATATCGCCACCCACAGAGACATAACCCAACCTTGTCTTGTACCATAACTGACCAAATCAATCAATTTATGCTTACGAATCCCAGCAATCACTCCACTTTCATTATAACTTTATTACACTCAGCATTTTTACCTTCCACTCTTCCACACCATATATCTGCAACGCCATATGAATGGTCCCTCAGTCGATTTCATCACGACCATTTTCTGCGTTTATGTAAGGCACTCGAGCGTCGTTGTTCCATCTCCTCATATTTATGAACCTATCCTGAAATTTTACACATTTCAGCTTCCGTATCTTCATTTCTAGCCCACTTTTGCACCAGCCTTCAAAGCAGTGAGATCCAAAGATCTGGATATCGGAATATCAAAAGAACTATCAATCTGAGCAAATCATTTTTCGAAGGTACCCATCTTGAGCTGTCATACACGGAACGACAACTCAAGAAGGGCTTGCATTACCCGAGCTCAAATAGAATCGAATTCGTCCTTTATAATGAAACTGTGAATGGCGAGCATTGTACAGTAATCATTAACGAGCTTGTGGATGTCTGCTTCTGCCAGAGATTCATCTCTTTTCGACAGAGCGGTTTCAGTTTCCTGACATTATCAGTTATGACTTGGACCATCGACGGATGGTCTCTTGTCTGTCAATTTCTTGTAAGTTGTATTTCAACAGAGATCTTTCACATTCACAAATGATCCCTGGTCCTCTTTTCCTGCCGAGAGCGACCGGACTTGCTGAAAAACAGCACCAATAGGCCGTAAATGTGCCACGCTGTCGAACTTCTCAGTTCCACAGGTCTTTCACTCCTTACACCACTGGACTGTGGAACAAACTCCCTGAGGATGTTGTGCAATTAGAACCTGAAAAGTTCAAGAGAAGATGCAAGGCATTACTAACCTAAAATAAAATTCACCTTTTATTTTAATAATCTGTTTATATTTTTCACTTATTTACTTTTCTGTTAATTCATTTTTTTATATTCTTTCTGTATTTCCTATCATCTTCCGTAGTTTCTTGCAAATGAACACCATATTCTTTGGAAGCTTGAATTCAAGTCAATGGCCCCTGTAGGTTTTTTCCATTGGAATACGGGTTTATCGTCTGAATAATAATAATAATAATAATAATAATAATAATAATAATAATAATAATAATAATAATAATGGATGAACGTCACCAACCATGCAGGCCTACGTGTAAATGATCGGAAGACTATATACTCGATTTTTATCTGTTTATTGTAGCAGAAACCCCATTCCTTTGTAAGTACTGATCACGTATATACCATCAAAAGGTCTATTGTCAGTACCTGTACACGTCTCTCTCTCTCTCTCTCTCTCTCTCTCTCTCTCTCTCTCTCTCTCTCTAGCTTCCTACCTGAATTGATATGTTTGGTTGTTCTGACACCCGCAATGAGGAACTATTCTGCAGACAGTGTTTTATTAAACAAAAAGCAAATGTAGAAGGAAATGTTACATGACTGGAATAATATATGTGAATGCACATATACACTCAAACACAACGCATTATATAGATATATATATGTGTGTGTGTATATGTGTATATATATATATATATATATATATATATATATATATATATATATATATATATATACATACATATATATATATATATATATATATATATATATATATATATATATATATATATATGTATATATATATATATATATATATATATATATATATATATATATATATATATATTATAAGTATAACTAAATAAATAAACAAGGTTATGTATACATATAGATTTAATTTCATTTAATAACTGAGAGTACAAAAAGCCATTAGCAAATTAATGAGGCAACTATCATGATATAGCACTTAGCTAATATAATGGAGAGAGGTTAATGTACATTGTAACTACACAACCAGACAGCATAGTGGATAAATCTGAATTACCTGTCTATCTCCAAAAAAGCCAAAACGAGCAAATCTAAATCTTTAAATCTGAGCCAGGGCGCATTTTCCCGAGATGCAACGAGTACCGGGACCCTTCCCTGAAAATAGCTGGACGCCATATCTTAAAAACTAACCATAGAATTTTCTTGAAAATAATCTCGTTGTTTTTCCGACTCCCAATTTACTCTAACATGTTCCAATCCAACCTAACTTAACCTAACCCAAATTACTGATCTAACCTAACCTAACCTAACCTAACCGATATTACTCTACAGTTACCAATCTACCTAACCTGACCTAACCTAACCCAAATTACTCTATAGTTACTACTCTAACCTAACCTAACAAACCCAACCTAACCTAATGTAACCTAACCCAATTTACTCAACAGTTACTAATCTAACCTAACCTAACCTAACCCAAATTACTCTACAGTTACCAGTCTAATCTAATCTAACCTAACCAACCAACCTAACCTACCCTAACGTAACCTAACCCAAATTACTCTATACTGTAGTTACTAATCTAACCTAACCAACCCAACCTAACCTAACATAACCTAACAAAAATTACTCTACAGTTACTAATCTACCTTACCTAACCTAACCTAACCTAACCTAGGGGCATGGCAAAAAGACCGGGGCTGGTGGAATACCAGCATAAATCTCAGGAATTTACACCCTGGGACATATACACATATAATTTCCCTTGGATGCTCGGTGCATGTTATTCCCGAGGTAAAAATAAACCGGATCACATAAAGGGTATTTGTGCGTTGGTATTAGAAATTATACATTAAAAAATTGTGATGAGTAATTACACACACACACACACAATATATATATATATATATATATATATATATATATATATATATATATATATATATATATATATATATATATATATATATATATATATATATATATATATATATATATATATATATATATATATACATTAGTGATTGGTCTTTGACAACTGAAACTATTTATATAAAATTTCAAGAGCAATTAATGTGTAGCTTTCCAAGTACTGATAAATTTTGGCCAGAAACATATCATGCACACACACACACACACACACACACACACACACACACATATATATATATATATATATATATATATATATATATATATATATATATATATATACATATATACACACATTAATGACACGATTTTTACTTCCTGCTTTTCTACGAGAAGAACAGGTGTCAAATAGAAAATTTATGGGCCATTCATTTTAACTCTGACTTGGGGAGAACAACACTGTTGAATAAAAGATTTTTGAAAAAATAAATCTCTTACCATTATTGTCATTCAGCCTGAGCACATACAAAATAATCAGAGCACCGAGTTCGGCTAAGATATGACCGGAATATCCACAAGTGGCAGAGAGACATATAAATGTATATATATAGACACCTGCACAACAATATATGCATACATGATCAGCAGGTGGAAAAAAAAAAGGTTCGAAAAAAACTGCCTGGAATTATAGAATGTTCTCAAAATGCCCTATTTACTAAGGCTGCTCTTTAGAGCAAGAACCTGTGCTGAGCCATAAGGCCACCTTAATCTACAACGCCAACCTTTCTCAACACAACGGAAAAACATCAGCATTCGTAACAGAGAAACGAAAACCTGAGTAAATTTACCTACCGGACGATGGGGGCAGCTAACCCTTGAAAGCTTGTAACTTTTTTTTTCAAAATAAAATATCCATTAGAAATCATCCTGTTTTAATGAGGTCCTGTTAGTCTTCTATGAATGCACAGTACAATTTTGCAAGTACTTATGCATATATATATATATATATATATATATATATATATATATATATATATATATATATATATATATATATATATATATATATATTGTATATGTATATATATATGTATATGTATATGTATATGTATATATATATATATATATATATATATATATATATATATATATATATATATATATATATATATATATATATATATATATATATATATATATATAGACTAACAGGACCTCATTTAAACAGGATGATTTCTAATGGATATTTTGTTAAAAAAGTCACAAGGTTTCAAGAGCTAACTATATTTTCCATAAAAAAGTCACAATATATCAATATATATATATATATATATATATATATATATATATATATATATATATATATATATATATATATATATATATATATATATATATATATATATACACGGACACCAGAAAGTACATATAAAGATACTTTAAACCAAGCAGTGCAGTGCATATCTATAATTTTTCCTTAAAAAATTATGGTTTAACTCCTAAGACGTTTCCTAAGCTCAAATCTGATCTTACTTAAATTACTGAAAGTACCATTCATTTGAGTCTACAGAATTTGTAAATTGTATTTTCTGACTGCCGGATGTGGCTTCCCCAATTTCCGAATGGACATATACAGCTTCGTAATATCCTTTACAAAGTGTGTATAGCAAGTGCTAGCATATTATCGCTAGCCAAAGAAATTCAGGTATGGGACCTCACATCAATGGCTAGATACAGCGGCCCGTCATTACGGCTGGAACAAGGAAGTAGTTACAGAATGCTAATGTGGTATTCTGCGCACGTGGGTCGACTCTGCCAAGTGTTGCTTAGTCTCTTGGATAGGGTAAAAATATTCAGAAATCTTTTCTCTCTGTACAGGAATTATTTATTCATTCTCTCCCCCACATACCTGCCGCACTCGACACACCTGTACTGCGCCCGGCCTCTTTTGTGAGTACCTGATGTAAGAGGCACCTACCAAAAACAGATGACAAACGTACCTGTGGCGTGTATGGAAATCTAAAAGAGCCATTTCCTCCAACTTTCTCTCGTACATTTGCGCAATGTTGTTCTTCTCTTTTTACTCCAGGAATTGGTTATCTTGCTGAAAATTGGTTTTCGAATGTTTCCGGATGGAGATCATATATGTGTGTGTTTTAACTCTTTATTTTATCTCGTCTGGATTAGTGTTTTCCTACGTGGTCTTCCAGGGCTGACTCTCATCTCAAATTCTTGGAGAGGAATATGTCATCAGTCAAGTTTCTTTTTCCAACTCTTTGTGGGACAGACGTAAAGTGAGATCATTAGCTTGTTGCATAAAATGTTCTACAACGACAAACATACCCTTCTTGACCTGACCTAGCTGGTTTTGGTCTTTGCTCGCCACACTGGGCAGGCTGCTTCTGCAAACAGTGTGCCGTTTTTTAGCATCGGGTTGAATACTACTCAGTTTTCTACGAGTTGACACTAAGCAGGATACTGCTCAGTTTTCTACGAGTTGACACTAGGCAGGATACTACTCAGTTTTCTACGAGTTGACACTAGGCAGGATACTACTCAGTTTTCTACGAGTTGACACTGGGCAGAATACTGCTCAGTTTTATACGAGTTGACACTGGGCAGAATACTGCTCAGTTTTCTACGAGTTGACACTGGGCAGAATACTGCTCAGTTTTCTACGAGTTGACACTGGGCAGAATACTGCTCAGTTTTCTACGAGTTGACACTGGGCAGAATACTGCTCAGTTTTCTACGAGTTGACACTGGGCAGAATACTACTCAGTTTTCTACGAGTTGACACTGGGCAGAATACTGCTCAGTTTTCTACGAGTTGACACTGGGCAGGATACTGCTCAGTTTTCTACGAGTTGACACTGGGCAGGATACTGCTCAGTTTTCTACGAGTTGACACTGGGCAGGATACTGCTCAGTTTTCTACGAGTTGACACTGGGCAGGATACTACTCAGTTTTCTACGAGTTGACATTGGGCAGGATACTACTCAGTTTTCTACGAGTTGACACTGGGCAGGATACTACTCAGTTTTCTACGAGTTGACACTGGGCAGGATACTGCTCAGTTTTCTACGAGTTGACACTGGGCAGGATACTGCTCAGTTTTCTACGAGTTGACACTAGGCAGGATACTACTCAGTTCTCTACGAGTTGACACTGGGCAGGATACTACTCAGTTTTCTACGAGTTGACACTGGGCAGGATACTGCTCAGTTTTCTACGAGTTGACAGTAGGCAGGCTGCTTCTGCAAACACTGTGCCGTTTTCTAAGCATCAGGTTGAATACTACCCAGTTTGCCAGAAGCTCTATCTCGGCTACAACTGAAATGTGGAATAGTTTGCCCAGTGCAGCCACAGAATCTTCGGATCTCCAAATATCTATGCGTGGAGCATATTCATTCCTGCTCTCTGCTACTGCTGACGCCCTCTGAATTTCACGTGTATCGGTTTTATTTTCTGTTGCCTCATATCTATTTATTTATCACCTCCCCCCTGTTTTCTCCTGACATCTCCTGAATTCAGGTGGATCGGTTTTATATCTACTTCCTCATATTTATTGATTTCATTACCTTTTATTTATTTAATCAACTTTTCCTATAACACTTCTCTCTCCACAGGCTGAATTCCCTTTGGGGCACTCTTGGGTTTATTATAGCCTGTTGAATCTGTGCTTAAGAGTTTTCAGCTGAAGATTTAAAGAATGACGAAAGGAAAATCTGACTGGAATAAAATACTCATTTACGAAGCCTGCCAAACGTTTCCCCGTTCTTTCGTCTATTCCATTTCAGAATGAGTAAATTCTCAGAGCAGTTTGATGGGTGACTTAATTGTCGTATGAAATTTATAAAAATACGGTACCTAATGGAAATATCAACAGTGAAGAAATAATTAATTTTAAAACTTAAACCAAAACTAGGACATACAAGTCAATTACCTTTAATTTATAAAAGTCCGGTACTTAATGGAGGTATGAACTGTGACGAAATTCGCAATTTTCAAATTTAAAACCACAACAAAGATAGACATATTTCAATTGACTTCACTAAGTTCTTTGAAGACCTTACAGAAAACGCTCCCGGCCTCGGGAGAAATGAGAATTACGATTTATAATCAAACCTAAAATACTTCACACTTACGCAACAGAAATATGGTATACGGAAAAATCTACGTACCACAAAATAGGCAAATCTCCCGAAACTACTTCCTGGCCTAAATACAGCGCTCTCTCTCCCCTCTCTCTCTCTCTCTCTCTCTCTCTCTCTCTCTCTCTCTCTACCTTCGTTATCTCAAGAGCGCGTGCGTGCGTGTGTGTGACTATTGTTACGCAAAAATATGAATTTACGGCTACGTACGTGGGCCGAATACCAATCCGAGTAACTTTGTTCTCCATCAACAAGAATGAGTTTTTACTGTTCTCGATTATTATATCTGTGCACACACACACACGCGCGCACACACACACAAAATCGCTTCTGGGTCATAATTCTAACTGTTTGTATAATCACAGACACACACACACACACCTGCTTCTGTGCCATAATTGTAACTTTTTGTATAATACCAGAGAACAGCATGTGTGGTTATTATGTGTATAGAAAACAGCGAAACACAGGAAATAACCGTGAAAATGTCGACTTAGTCATGTGTAACAGTAAAACGCTAAAAATATCATTACTTTAGTTATCCTGAGAGGGATTATATTTTTCTCCCTGGTGATAAAACTAGGTTTAAATTTAAATATTGGGAATTTTTAGAAGCATTCTGCCAGCAGACGGAAATTCAAGAGGGTCACTCGTTTCCTTAATGTCTCAATTGATTATTTACTTCAGAAGTGCATTACCATGGAACCCTTCCTGTGTGTGTGTGTGTGTGTGTGTGTGTGTGCGCGCGTCTAAGCGCGCATGTGTTTTCTTGTTTGATTAATCTATTGGAACTAAGTTAAATAACCTTCTCCCTTGCCGCTCAAAATAATGGCGCGAGAGAGAGAGAGAGAGAGAGAGAGAGAGAGAGAGAGAGAGAGAGAGGTGACAACACTATTCGGCGAATTGCACGTAATACCAAAGCTTCATTTATATAAGTCAATATATACACTCACCGTGAATTACTGTACTCTGAATCACATAACACTCTCTTGGACAGGGTCTGAAATGTATCACAAAGAATAATGGGACACCAATAAAAGTAGGACTATTATGTCAAAAAGAAGTAAAAAATGCGCCGAAGTTTAATTCTGTATGAAACTCTCAGCCACGGTCCATGAGGCACGTATAGCGATGCCAGACGTACGATCATGGCTAACTCTGACCTTTAATAAAATATAAACTACTGAGGCTAGAGGGCTGCAATTTGGTACGTTTGATGAGTGGAGGGTGGATGATCAACATACCAAGTTGCAGCCCTCTAGCCCTATTAGTTTTTAAGATCCGAGGGCGGACAGAAAAAGTGCGGACGGACAGACAAATAGCAGCCATCTTAATAGCTGTTTTTACAGAAAACTAAAAACGAACAGAATCGCCACTAGGTTGATAATGCATATTTTTACCACGAGAAATTAAAGAGTTTTAAAGCCACACAGGTTGGTGCAAGGCAATCCCCATTTTATGCGTTACGTAAGAAAAGATTCTTTGACAATCATTACAGCAAAACATTCAACGCAGCAAGAAACTTCACTCTCAATCTCAAAACGGCTGTTAATTCCTAAAATCCATTCTCACTCGATTGTTAAAATGACGGATGATTATGGATATCCCTCATAATTCTAAATTATTCCTGAGTGAAAAAAAAAAAAATGTTTTCATTAATATCAATTCATTCTTATATCCAGATACGAAGCTGAGAGAAAAATAATTACATTCATATCAGTATCTATTCATTCTTATATCAGATAAGAAGAGAATAATGATATTAGTAATTGCTAAATAGAGGATACCTGGGTAATCAGTGTCCTGTTCATTCGCCGCTTGTCTAACAAACTGGCGTGCCTAGGATCTAGTGTAATAAAAAGGTTGGTTTCTTTATCAGTAATAAACTGGTATTTGGTTTAATGTAGAATTTACTGTAGAATACGGATATATAGAACATAGCAATTCCGTCTTTTATCCTGGCTTAACAGCTGTTTTAAGTAAACATTCAGGCTTACTATGTCTGTATATATATACATATATATATATTATATATACATATAATATATATACATATATATATATATATATATATATATATATATATATATATATATATATATACATGTACATATACATATATATATATACACATAACACATAATTACTAGCAGGACCTCATTAAAACTGGATGGTAACTAGCGGAGAAATTTATTCAGGAAAAGTTACAAGCTTTCTAGGGCTAACAGTCCTCATTGTCAAGATTCCATAGAATGGCCGGGCACAGTCCAGCATATATATATATATATATATATATATATATATATATATATATATATATATATATATATATATATACATGTGTATCTGTGTGTTTCTGTGTACATGTGTGTTTATATGTGATGAAAAATTAAAAAAAACGGGGTAAATTATGAAAGTACACTGTCGCTACCACGTTACAAAAAAGAACCCCTTGTAATATATCTCACTCCACTGGAATTCCACTTGCTCCTGATTTCTTCAGCAATCTCTGAAAGCTATACCTGTAAAACAATCGTATATAAATATTTCTTCACCTGAGAGTATATTCTGCGGTGTGATGCCACCGAGAAGGAAGTGGCTGAGAGAAGGCAGGTTATCTGCGGCTTCTATCAGTTTGTCACCTAAATTTTAACACAAGAGAAATGTCAAGGACAATTCTCGTAGTCCTTATTATCTCTGAATTGAAGTCCTTCGGTGCCCTTACCAGGATTTGTCCCAGAACCAGCCTGCTTTCGTATCGTACCTTCCTCAAAATTTGTCAGATTCTGGGTATATATATCTGGGATATTAGTAGCGACGAAGTAACTGCTGTCTCGAGTGCATCACTGGTTCAAGACCTACGCATTGGTTCAAGACCTATGCATGGTCTCCTTGCATTGGTTCAAGACCTATGCAAGGAGACCATGCATAGGTCTTGAACCAATCTATGCATTGGTTCAAGACCTATGCATGGTCTACTTTACAGTAATAGGCCTAAAAAGGAGAAACACCTAGCGAGACAAAGTTCGTTCCCGCTACGAAATCGCTGGCAGAAAACACCGATTTACTGGGCAGAATATGGAATCCCTTGAAGTACTCTACAATAAAACAAATGTGCGGACTTATGTCACTCACATCGTTACTAAAATAGACGTAGGGCAAGGAATTCTCAGTACGAAACTAGAGCAGCTACAGCGAGTGACATGTTCTCTGATCTGAGCAGATTTTGTCGAGGTGCCATGTCTGTTCCCAGAGACCCCAGAGGCTGCTAGAACAAGGATACGACTCGCAGAGGTCCCACACTACATCCAGTGGGTCCTCAGTGGACTCGAGCCGACGTAACAGGAGGTATAAGGAATCCCAGGAGGAACATTCCTGTCCCGTCAATGAAACAAAGGCGGCTCATTGATGCTTTTGGCGACGTTCAGAATGTTTGTCTTAACAGCCAGAATGAAATGTTGAAAACTGTGGTGAAGCTGTGATCTATTTGGCCGATGAAATGAAGGATTTAAACGCCGAGGTATATATAGGTCCTACTGTATAAAGGAACCTCATTCTTACGTGGCTTGTGATGCAAAAAGAAAGGAAAAGTATATTCTAAAAAATGAAGATTTAAACGCTGGAGAGACGGCAGAGTATATAAATACATACATAATATATATATATATATATATATATATATATATATATATATATATATATATATATATATATATATATATATATATATATATGTACAAAATATACGCGATGGCCCCATTAATACGTGTTGCTGCGAAGCGAAATAGAAAGAAAACGTATATTTTCCCCTAGAGAAAACGCTTACTTATGGGTTTACAAGGGGAAACCCGTGGAGAAAATTCATACATCGCTTTCTATAAAGTTCCTATTGAAAGCTACTATTACTGCAAGCGCCAACGATGCCACCCTAGGTTTTATGATTAATTATAACGTTTTAATAAGGGTAACAGATAAAACGCTTTATGTGGACTCCCCTTAAAATTTATTTCTATTGATCTGTAATTAGGAATTGCTTTTACCTATCTATCTATCTACATCTCTCTCTCTATCTATCAACGTACCTATATACATAACATGGTCACATGTGTGTGTGTGTGTGTATATATATATATATATATATATATATATATATATATATATATATATATATATATATATATATATATATATTTCATATTCACTTTGCTATTTATTTGTAACGTTTGCAAATGGAACTCAACTTATAAAAATGAAGTAGTATAAATTACTTGAATAATTGAAGAGAGAGAGAGTCTGAATATTTCACTAGCAGTCATACGGGCAATGCTTTCAATGTTCTAATTGAAGACAATACTATAGAGAGAGAGAGAGAGAGAGAGAGAGAGAGAGAGAGAGAGAGAGAGATACAAAACAGAAAAAAAAGAAAGAAAGAGAAAGTCGATACCGAATCAAAACCCATGGAACTCGATAATAGCGTCATTAAGAGTCACAGAATCCGCGCCATTTTTTCGCGTCGCTCCCAAAGAATTTCGGGCCGCTATTTTCCATAGAGGTGTTTGGAGGGGGCTATTACCAGCTGGGTGTCCTCTCTCCCTAAAATCCCCCCACCCCAACCCCACCCCTCAACTCCCAGACCTCACCTGCACCTGATGAAACGATATTTCTCCATCAGCCTCAGCAAAGATAAATGGCTCGAAATTCAATTATACTTGAGGGCCTTTCGCAGTTTCCGCGGCCGTTCGTGGCGCTCTCTCTCTCTCTCTCTCTCTCTCTCTCTCTCTCTCTCTCTCTATCCTATCCGCTGTTACGAATTGCCTATCGTCAAACCAAAGCGAGGGGGAATTTCCCCCTTCCCCTCCAAAAAAAAAAAAAAAAAGATAGGTGGCGTGTGAAAAGCGAATTTTAAGCTCTGTTAAGCCTGCATATTTATCTTCATTTCTCTTACCCCCAAAATTCTCGCTAGGTTTTGCACTCGCGAATTCTTTGTCGTTTTGGTCAGTTCATTATGATTTCAAATTCATCCAGTGATCATTATTAGATTTAAATTCAAACTGAATTGAATTGAATGTGGAATCAAGGAAGGTGGAAAGAGAGAATATGAGAGGAGGTACAGCAAACAATTGTTAGAGAGGGTGGAAAGGAAGATGTAAGAGAGAGAATATGAAAGGAGGTACAGTAAAAGGAAAGAGGTTGCAGCCAGGGGCCGAAGGCACGCTGCAAAGAATCTTAAGTAATGCCTACAGTGCACCGCATGAGGTGCACTGACGGCAGTAACCCCCTACGGAATTTGATAATGAATATTTGTAATGAATTCAGTATTACGATATAAATTACGATATTTAATTACGGTATAAATTACGATACAAATTACGGTATAAATTACGGTAAAAATTACGACACAAATTACGATATAAATGACGGTATAAATTACGATATAAATTACGGTAAAAATTACGACACAAATTACGATATAAATTACGGTATAAATTACGATATAAATTACCCGGTGACAACTTGTCGTT
>NC_089763.1:28184509-28197009 GCF_040412425.1 Macrobrachium rosenbergii | reverse complement strand
AACAAAATTATAATTATACTGTCACCTTACGATATTAACAAACACTCTCTCTCTCTCTCTCTCTCTCTCTCTCTCTCTCTCGTTCCTGACAGCCCCTCCTCAAAAGCGACAGAAAATAAAAGCAAAACGCAGTCATTACACCCTAATTATCGTAATAACACCGAATAACGATAAGGACAAATTCCCCTGCCATTGAAGGCACGCGAGCAGAAACGTGAGGCGCCGAGCGACGCAATTTGCGTCACGGCAGAAACGTGACGCAGAATCCGTCGCGCGTCATGCAAAATTGTGTCACGTGTGGAATCTGCCAACGTGTGGAATTGGCCTCTTCGTGAATTTCTATTTGCACTGTTCGTATACACAGGACCCACTGAGTTGTTCTTGGTGGGTCCTGCTTGTACCGAACGCAAGGCGTAAGATGACTTACGACCGTAGTAACTCGATCCAGCAACAGATTATTTCTTTTTGGAAAATTAGCAATTCCGGGCTGTCGAATATATATCTCTATTTGACTCACATGCTCACTGTGTGTGTGTGAGTGAAAGTTTATTCAGTGCTTTATAAACATATCCAGAGAGAGAGAGAGAGAGAGAGAGAGAGAGAGAGAGAGAGAGAGAGAGAGAGAGAGACTTCTGAAATTTTATTCAGTCAGCTTTATAAACATATCCATGGAAAGAGAGAGAGAGAGAGAGAGAGAGAGAGAGAGAGAGAGAGAGAGAGAGAGAGAGAGAGAGAGAGAGAGACTTCTGGACATTTATTCGCTCAGTTTTATTTACATATCCAATGTGTGTGTGTGTGTGTGTGAGAGAGAGAGAGAGAGAGAGAGAGAGAGAGAGAGAGAGAGAGAGAGATTTCTGGACATTTATTCGCTCAGTTTTATTTTACATATCCAATGTGTGTGTGTGTCTATTAACATAGAGAGAGAGAGAGAGAGAGAGAGAGAGAGAGAGAGAGAGAGAGAGAGAGAGAGAGAGAGAGAGAGAAACTGCTACGAATTGTTCTTGCTTGAAGTCACCAGCAAGTATCTTACGGGTGTTTAGAATCTGACATTTGTAGAAGTTTCTTTTGTAACGCCAAATTGCCAAAGGAATGCCTTCATTTTTACCCAAGTATGTCCCTTATTTTAGGGTATTTTCGTATTTTGTCCTATTCAGCGTTCCTTGTTATCTAGACGCCCTTAATTCTTCATCATTTTTCTTCCCTACCAGCGATTTTCACTATTCAGAGGCAGAAGGGAGAGGCAAACTATCACCCATCTCTAAGCCCAATCCGATGCAAGTAAGAAGAATGATGAAGAGAGTGAGCGGGGGTTGAAAATTGCACGGCTTTTATGGTTCTCGTTGAATTGATGGGCAACAAAATTGACTCGACCGTTTCATAGCTGTGAAACTCCCTCCTCTTTCCTTGAATCCTTTTCGCTCTATCGTTTCTTCCTCCTATTATTTTGAGAATTCTGTTAAAAGCGAGGTCCTGTATCCTCACCGTGTTATCTTGAACAGAATGATGTTTTGGTAATAGTAATAACATTTCTTATATTATTTTATACTTTAATAATTTTCTAAAACGCAAGGTACTGTATTGTCATCGTGATGTTTGGAATAGAAAGATGCGTTTGTATTAGTAATAACATTTGTTGTAGAAACAATTTATCTGTTTTGAAACAGATCTATAGAAATATATACCCATGGACGTTACGACTTTACATGAGAAGTAATGGGAGTCATAATAAAAACACTAGGCGATTTAATCCCCCAAATAGGTAAGAAAGAAGAATAAGATAAACAAATGGACATCAACGGAAGGATACCGAAGTCTGCCACCACATTCCACGGGGAACCGCGTGAGATTCCGGACCAGAATACTCTCTCATCTACAACAATCCGCACGTCTCCTACTTCCAAAACTTGCGTAACCGTGGGAGGAGGAGAAAACACCTCCTGAATGCTTCCAACTTTGACAAATTCCCCGAAAACGACGATGGGATTTTCGGAGGGCGAAAGTCAACGAACGTCTCGAGACGTTTAGGGTGTGACCTGAATATAATGTCACACCGTTCCTCGGATCCCTGAGGCTCGGGAATCGTAAATTATGCCTGTGTGCCTCTACCCCTCTACCCTCGCCAGCTGGCTCCGAAGCAGCCTCGAGGCAAAAAAGGCCAAATCAGATCGAGTCTACTGACGGGAATTCTTAATGGATGAATTTCATTGGTGGAGTCGATGGGAGATATGGAAGTTTGGGGTTAAGGGGGTTGGGTGGTGGGGTGAAGGAGCAACAGACTTCATTCGACTGGAAAATGGAATGTTTTCGAGATTATTTTTTTTTTTTTGCGGGAGGGAAATGCATTTTTGAGTAGAGGTTTTACTTATGATTAGCAATGGAAATGTCGATATGAATTTAAAAATTGATTTTGATTCCCAATGAAAAGTTGAACAGTGAATGAATTATGTTATTCTCAATAACGTACAGAGTAACCGTAGCTGTTCTGTACATGTCTGACCGAGTCCGCATGCAAACATGCAACCCTGACTGTGCGCAGTTTTACGCACACGTTCATGACTTCGAACACACATGCGCTGGCGCTAATTTTTTTGCATATTTCACGGCCAGGAGTTTAATAGTACGAAACTGCCACCCCGAAAGTTAGGGAACATTTCTCTGCATTAATTTCCCTGGGGGAATTCCGCGCATTCCGCGGAGGAAACGCCGACCATTTATCAGCGGCGTGAGGAATAATTCCTCTCGAATCGTTCCGCTGTTCGCTAAGGAGAGGCGATGGAAAGTATTGCTTTTTGTGCAGTTTGATGTTTTGTTTTTCTGGGAGGATGTTAGTTATTTTAATTTTCAGTTGGACTGATAAGGTATGATTTGTCTGTTAAAACATAAAGGTTATATTCTTTACGATAACGTCAAATGTTTGAGAATACTTAACATTAGATTATTTATTTATTTATATATTATTTATTCACTCACTTATTCATTATTTTGAAAAGGATTTTAAAGATAAAAAAGAAAGAGGGGAAAGGGGGAATGGGCTTTGGTTCCAATAACGTATGGGAAATATTGGAGAGAGAGAGAGAGAGAGAGAGAGAGAGAGAGAGAGAGAGAGAGAGAGAGAGAGAGAGAGAGAGAGAATCCTAAGATGATTTCGCTAGCAATCATAATAGTAATGCTTTTAGTGCTCTAAATGAACATAAATGAAGATAGAGAGAGAGAGAGAGAGAGAGAGAGAGAGAGAGAGAGAGAGAGAGAGAGAGAGAGAGAGAGAGAGTCCTAAGATAATTTCACTAGCAATCATAATAGTAATGCTTTTAGTGCTCTAAATGAACATAGCAAGAGAGAGAGAGAGAGAGAGAGAGAGAGAGAGAGAGAGAGAGAGAGAGAGAGAGAGAGAGAGAGAATCCTAAGATGATTTCGCTAGCAATCATAATAGTAATGCTTTTAGTGCTCTAAATGAACATAGCAAGAGAGAGAGAGAGAGAGAGAGAGAGAGAGAGAGAGAGAGAGAGAGAGAGAGAGAGAGAGAGAGAGAGTCCTAAGATAATTTCACTAGCAATCATAATAGTAATGCTTTTAGTGCTCTAAATGAACATAGCAAAGAGAGAGAGAGAGAGAGAGAGAGAGAGAGAGAGAGAGAGAGAGAGAGAGAGAGAGAGAGAGAGAGAGAGAGATTGTCCTAAGATAATTTCACTAGCAATCACAATAGTAATGCTTTTAGTGCTCTAAATGAACATAGCAAGAGAGAGAGAGAGAGAGAGAGAGAGAGAGAGAGAGAGAGAGAGAGAGAGAGAGAGAGAGAGAGAGAGCTAAGATGATTTCACTAGCAATCATAACAGTAATATTTTTAGTGCTCTAAATAAATATGGCAGTAGAGAGAGAGAGAGAGAGAGAGAGAGAGAGAGAGAGAGAGAGAGAGAGAGAGAGAGAGAGAGAGAGAGAATGTTTTTCTCCCGTCCACAATCCGAAATCAAGAAGGGAGCGATTGTCCCCTACCAGGAGTCCAGTGACAACCAGGCGCTGTCGAATATCTCTGCTCCCCTATTGGTAAAACTGTCGATTTTATTTGCAAGGCCGATGGAGTCCCTGTCTCGGGGTTAACCCTTCTCTCGACGGCTCCAGCAAAGCGTTTAGTGTAATTTTCTTTGTTTGGAGAGAGAGAGAGAGAGAGAGAGAGAGAGAGAGAGAGAGAGAGAGAGAGAAGCTTGTATGTAATTTTTTCTAAGAAAGAGAGAGAGAGAGAGAGAGAGAGAGAGAGAGAGAGAGAGAGAGAGAGAGAGAGAGAGAGAGAGAGAGAGAAAGAGAGAGAGAGAGAGAAGCTTGTATGTAATTTTTTAAGAGAGAGAGAGAGAGAGAGAGAGAGAGAGAGAGAGAGAGAGAGAGAGAGAGAGAGAGACGAAACCCTTTAGTAATTTTTTTTTTTAGAGAGAGATGAATATATGAGTTTTATGAATGAAAATGAGGAAGGACAAGAGAGAGAGATATAAAAGTGTAATTTTACTGAGAGAGAGAGAGAGAGAGAGAGAGAGAGAGAGAGAGAGAGAGAGAGAGAGAGAGAGAGAGAGAGAGAGATGAGAATACTGCTCTACAGCACGCAGGCAAACAACGCACCATCTAATTTGCACGATAATTTCCCCCACCTGCCAGAAACGTCTTTTTGTCGAAACTAACCCAGTTCGAGCAACTTCATCTCAGCGCGTGCCTCCCTACTGTCTCATTGAGGTTTGACATTTGCCAAGTTTCGAGAATACGCTTTTGAAACTCGCGGAGGCAGAGACTCAACTTATTCAGCGAATATTGGACGCAGAATGTATTCGATTTGGTTCAGACGACTCAGTGACTTTCATTTGATAAGAGGCTGGAATGTCACCAGTATTCTGTCAAGTTAATTATTCATATTTGAGTGTAGTAGATGTGTTTTCGCTTTAATCAAACGACGAAGATACTCAGTATATATATAAATGTGTATGTATATATATAAATGTGTATGTATATATATATATATATATATATATATATATATATATATATATATATATATATATATATATATATATATATATATATATATATATATATATATATATATATATATATATATATATATATATATATATATATATATATATATATATATAGGCTGGATAGGAAATGTAAATACAGTTCTCCTAACCATTTAGAAAAGCAATCATGTCTAGTATATGATCACTATAAATTTAAAAAATGACAATGGTGCTTCGCCCCCCAAAATTAAAAAAAAATATAAACACCACCAACATTAAAAATGAAAAATAATACACTGATAGTTCGGTGAACAGAAAAAAAAACCATGATTTAAAGTTGAATGGAAGGTAAAATACCACATATTTCACTAAACGGGACATATGTCCCATAGAGAATGTAATAAATTCAAAAGAAATATTTGTTCATCCTTCTAGGAAATACCAAATATTTACCTAATAATTTTTTATTGCACTGAGTTTATCATTTTTTATACACCGAGGTTCTGTAATGACAATAACTTGCATATTTCTGAAAATCTAGAAGACATCTTTTTTAGTTTTTTGAAAACATGAATTCCATTCAGCTCGTCGAATGATGCATTTTCATACTTGTATTGTTACAATTTGTTTCAAAAGTAATATTTTGGTTTGTTGATTTTTACTAGTATAATCTTTTTGTTATTTAACAGTATCCAGTCTTCAATACAAATATAAGTTAATATATTTCCCTTTAACTCTGCAGGCTACAAATGGACCTATTTCTAGTTTTATAATACAATACACACAAGTAAAATTTTTCCCAACTTACCAACATATTTTTCGTTCCGTTAAAAATAACTGGAATATCTTCTATCTGAACAACCTGGCATTACACAAAAAAAAATAATTCTCGGAATGAATCGACGGAAACGAGAGTTTTATGATAATTTTACGTTTGCAATGAAAGTAAGAAACAAAATAAGAATAGCTTTAATCCATTTTGTATAATGTGGCACATTTTTTCCGTTGAAAATAACTGCAAATAATACCTGTTCTATGAACGACCTGGAATTACACAAAAATAATTTCTCGGAATGAATTGACAGACACCAAAGTTTTATGACAATTTTACGTATGCAATGAAACTCAGAAACAAAATAAAAATACCTTGGATCCATTTTGTGTAATGCAGTACATTTTTCTACATCGTTCCCTTTTATTTGTATTTTAAATTTGACTTGTATTTCACATTTGGAGAGCGGCGGTGCCTCGGGGCAATAGCTCCCAGATAAAAAAAAAAAAAAAAAAAAAAAAGGTAAAAACTTAAACTTTTTTCGGGTATTTCTCCGTGTCCTCCACTCGAAACTCATTGGAACTTTTGAATTGGGAAAGTTTATAACTGCTTGTTATCAAATGAACCCGAGAGAGAGAGAGAGAGAGAGAGAGAGAGAGAGAGAGAGAGAGAGAGAGAGAGAGAGAGAGAGAGAGAGAGAGTCACCGTAGCGAAGAGTAGAAAAAGGGCAAACGGAAGTTTTAATAGTGTAAGGACTGCTCGTTACCAAATAGACAACTGAGAGAGAGAGAGAGAGAGAGAGAGAGAGAGAGAGAGAGAGAGAGAGAGAGAGAGAGAGAGAGAGAGAGAGAGAGTTGCCAAGCTGGTTTTTCTAGAAAAATGGTAAAGGATTGTTACAAAAGTGAAAAGATTACCTGTCGTCAAATGGACACGAGAGAGAGAGAGAGAGAGAGAGAGAGAGAGAGAGAGAGAGAGAGAGAGAGAGAGAGAGAGAGAGAGAGATACATTTTTATTTCTTGCTTGTTTGCCACCCTGGATGAAATAAAAAAAAATGCCAAGGTTTACTTTTACCTAAAGGCCTCTTGACTGCTGGCATTCAATAACATTCCTAAAAAAATGATTTTATTTCTTGCTTGTTTAGCTGAAATGACAACGAAGCAAGACCTTGGAAAAATGAATTGTGCTTCACAAAATAAAAAAAGTCAAAATAGAATGCCTAATTTCATTTAAAAATTCAATGCATAATTTCTCATCCGAAGATAAATATTCCTGCCAACTTTCCGAGTACCGCTCTACAGCACCAAGCTACAAAATCAAACATACGTCTGCTAAATTATTCTAAATGAGAAAAGCCGTAAATAAAATAAATAAATAAATAAATAAATAAATAAATAAATGGATATGCTGAGATACACGTCAGTCGCTCCGAACCTTTGTTTGTGAAACGAGTGATATTTCTTGGAAAATTCTGCTACATATAATGAGAGTGCATGAGTGTGCATGCACGTATGTAAGTTTTTGTATATGTATGTATGTGTGTGTATATATATATATATATATATATATATATATATATATATATATATATATATGTATAGAACATATATATATAATATATATATATATAATATATATATATAATATATTATTCGAAATCAAAATCCTTCTTTACATTCCTATCAAAATTTCCTTTGCCAATCACAAGTAAAACCACTACTCAAAAATTCATGTCCCCGGCAAAAAAAAAAAAAATAATCGCGAAAACATTTTCTTTTCCACTCTAATAAAATCCGTAGCACACGAATGACAACGAATTCGAAACGTTGCTCCCTGCCCCACAACACCAACCGGCCCCTTTAACCCCAAACTTCCATATCTCCCATTGACTCCACCAATGAAATTCATCCATTAAGAATTCCCGTCAGTAGACTCGATCTGATTTGGCCTTTTTATGCCTCGAGGCTGCTTCGGAGCCAGCTGGCGAGGGTAGAGGGGTAGAGGCACACAGGCATAATTTACGATTCCCGAGCCTCAGGGATCCGAGGAACGGTGTGACATTATATTCAGGTCACACCCTAAACGTCTCGAGACGTTCGTTGACTTTCGCCCTCCGAAAATCCCATCGTCGTTTCCGGGGAATTTGTCAAAGTTTGAAGCGTTCAGAAGGTGTTTTCTCCTCCTCCCGCGGTTACGCAAGTTTTGGAAGTAGGAGACGTGCGGATTGTTGTAGATGAGAGAGCATTCTGGTCCGGAATCTCTCGCGGTTCTCCGTGGAATGTTGTCCTGATTCCCAGTTTCCTTCCGATGATTTCCTTTTGTTATCCTTATTCTTCTTTCTTACCTATTTGGAGGAGTAACTCGCTTAGTATTTTTATTCTGACAACCGTAACTTCTCGTGTAAAGTCGTAACGTCCATGGGTAAATATTTCTATAAATCTGTGTAAAGAACAGTTAAAATGTTTCCAAAACAAATGTTATTACTGTTACAAATGCATAATTCTATTCCAAACATCACGACGAGAATGCAATACAATGCTTTTTAGAGAATTATCAAAGAAGTAGAAGAAATGTTATTGCTATTACCAATACATCAATCTGTTCACAACATCACGATAAGGATACAGCACCTTGCTTTTAGCAGAATTCTCAAAATAATAGAAAGAAGAAACGATAGAGCGAAAAAGATTCAAGAGAGAGGAGGGAGTTTCACAGCTATGAAACGGTCGAGTCAATTTTGTTGCCCATCAATTCAACGAGAACCGTAAAGCCGCGCAATTTTCAACCCCCCGCTCACTCTCTTCATCATTCTTCTCACTTTCATCGGATTGGGATTAGAGGTGGGAAATAGTTTGCCCCTCCTTTCTGCCTCCGAGTGATGAAAATCACTGGTAATAAAGAAAAATGAGTAGGAATTAAAGGCTTCTAAGTAATTTTAGAATACCAGATTAGGCAAAATACTAAAATACCATAAAATCTTTAGAGTAAAAAGAATGTTATTGCTTTGTCAATTTACTGTTACAATAGGAATTTTAAGAATGCCAATTTCTAAACACCAATAATTTATTTCCTGGCAACTTCAAGCAAGAACAATTCATAGCGATTTCTCGTGTGGTGGAAATGAACGAAAACTTTCATCGCTAAAACAATAAACACAGACACAAGACAAATGAAAGCTGGATCAGAGTTTGTCAAAGTGTTTTACACTGACGAGAGTAAAATAAGTGCAACGGGTGAGAATTGCTGATTTCGAAAAGTAAAAAAAAAAAAAAATTCCAAAAAAGTTTTCCCTTCTTTAGCACAAGAGTTCAAAGACCTGCTCTCAAACTATTGAAAGCTCGGACTCTCTCTCTCTCTCTCTCTCTCTCTCTCTCTCTCTCTCTCTCTCTCTCTCTCTCTCTCTCTCTCTCTCTTTTAGGGACCGTGAAGATATCGAAATCAGCTTCAAGCCTCAAGGCGATAAATGAAAGGCATACCCTGTGTGCATGTGTGCGTGTGTGTGTGTGTATGTGTGTGTGTGTACTTGAGGGTAGCTACAATAAACATATTAAAAGGAGAAATATTTTGTATCTCTCTTTATTCCACGTTTCTCTTTTATTTCCTTATTCAGAACGAAAGTCCATTGAATAAAAGTATAGTACGGAGTAATACGCTATGATATGATTACATTGCAAAGCAGGTGTTATTGATTTCCGTTATTACCTTTTTGTATTAAACGTTTTCTCTTTATTAATAATCTCATCACATGGATAGCAGGATAGAAAAAGGACTGAGGTAACTAGCACACACACACACACAGAGAGAGAGAGAGAGAGAGAGAGAGAGAGAGAGAGAGAGAGAGAGAGAGAGAGAGAGAGAGAGTTTAGAATAACAAAACAAGATAATTCTAATTGTTCGTCAGAATAAAAGAGAGAGAGAGAGAGAGAGAGAGAGAGAGAGAGAGAGAGAGAGAGAGAGAGAGATTAGAATAATCAAAGAAAATAATTCTAATTGAGAGAGAGAGAGAGAGAGAGAGAGAGAGAGAGAGAGAGAGAGAGAGAGAGAGAGAGAGAGAGAGAGAGAGTTCAGAATAATCAGAGAAAATAATTCTAACTGAATGCTCGTGAGAATAAAGAGAGAGAGAGAGAGAGAGAGAGAGAGAGAGAGAGAGAGAGAGAGAGAGAGAGAGAGAGAGTTCAGAATAATCAGAGAAAATAATTCTATCTGAATAAAGTGAGAAGAGAGAGAGAGAGAGAGAGAGAGAGAGAGAGAGAGAGAGAGAGAGAGAGAGAGAGAGAGTAATCGAAACAAAAAAATTTGTCGGCGAAATTAAATTAAATTCGAAAAATAATGGATTATGGTAAACGAAAAAGACATAATGCAAGAAATACAACTATAATTATATTCACGACTATAATTATCATCATTAAAAATTGTCAGAAAAATAATTTTTTAATTTTTATTAATAAAAATCTAAAAAAAAAAAATAAATCTTTTCGTTTTCCACAACCTCATTAAACCTGGGGGTTAATTACCCATATTCAGCGGAATTTAAAAAAAAATAATTAACCACGAGAAAAGTTTGCATAATAAGTGTAATCAATAACTAATTAGCCTTCCATCAGTAATTACTAATTCGTTCAGCCACTTTCGAAAATGTATCATCTGCAAGAAATTTCGTCTTTTAGACAGATTCACCATTTTGTAACCTCGCTTCCTATTTTTTTCTTTCCTTTTCACCAAAGAAACACACAGAAGAGAGAGAGAGAGAGAGAGAGAGAGAGAGAGAGAGAGTTTAGAATAATCAAAGAAAATAAATAATTCTAGTTGAATGAGTGACAATTAAAAAAGAGAGAGAGAGAGAGAGAGAGAGAGAGAGAGAGAGAGAGAGAGAAGAGAGAGAGAGAGAGAGAGAGATATGAGTAACTAAAGAAAATAAACAATTCTAACTGAATGTTCGTGAGAGAGAGAGAGAGAGAGAGAGAGAGAGAGAGAGAGAGAGAGAGAGAGAGAGAGAGAGAGTTTGGAATAATCAAAGAAAATAAATAATTCTAATTGAATGTTCGTGACAATTAAAAGAGAGAGAGAGAGAGAGAGAAAGAGAGAGAGAGAGAGAGAGAGAGAGAGAGAGAGAGAGAGAGAGAGTGACTGCGTGTTATAATGGCCACTTAACGATAAAGAAAAATTTACGTAAAATAACACAAAAAAAAAACTATCACAGAGCCATTTATGAATTACCATAATTATGTCGTAGATTATCCTTAAATCACCCTTTGGAGAAGTTTCTCTCTCTCTCTCTATACTACAGCCTCTCGTGCATAATTTATATAAGAAAAGAATCACGAAGGGTTCTACATAAACAATTACCATGCATATTTTACATCCATACACACATACAACATACATACATATATACATGCATACATACATACATGCATATTATATTTCTTCGGCAATGCATCTTATACTTATCTTATACTTCCGAGATTTAACAAAATTATTAATGGAAGTTCTCGACCTGTTAAATAAGACAGTGACCTACTTTTATGACACATATAGGACATTGAACTACTTTTATGAGATAAGTAAGACACTGACCTACTTTTATGAGATGAATTAGTCACTGACCTACTTCTATGAGATAAATAACACTGACCTACTTTTATGAGATAAATAAGACATTGACCTACTTTTATGAGATAAATAAGACACTGACCTACTTTTATGAACTAAATAAGGCATTGGCCTACTTTTCTGAGATAAGTGAACTTACAAAGTCTTACTTAGTAATTAAGGTAGTAAAGTCAAATTCTCGTCTATAACAACTGAAGTAATGAAATTCTGACACTTGTTAAATTTTCATTCATGGAATAAAATATTAAGCACAGCCATTGAGATGAAGAATATATTATATTCTGCGTATAAAAGTTTCTGCGTTTAGAGGAATGTATGTGACTGATCAGTTGTTTCACACACACAAACAAACATACACGTATGTGTAAGCATATATATATATATATATATATATATATATATATATATATATATATATATATATTTAAACACATATACGACACTCCGCGTTTTCGTCTCCATTATCGTCGACCCTACAAGCACATCAAAAGCAAAAAAGGACCTCAACCACGAAATTCCCGACCTAACCATCACAATATTCCCAGCCGTTAGGTTCCAGCCATACGGAACGGAGGAAGGGAATTCCTCACCAAGCAGAAACGACGGGAAGGAATTGCCTCTGAAAGTAGCTGCCTAACAACCTCCGGCGAATACTAACGACGTCATTTGGCGAGGTACTCGGAGGCGAGGTACCTCGTTTGAATGTCGAGGTACCTCGTTTGAATGCCTGCTCGCTCGCTCGGATGACTGCTTAACTACGGCGAGTCATCCCGGACGTGACCTGGGATTTCGAGGGATTTTTTTTTTTTTTTTTTGGGAGGTCAGGATGTCAAAGGATATTGTCAGGTCGGTCAAGTGAAGGATTATTGCTGAGCCAGTCTTTACTTTACATGAACTGGTTGTTTTAAATTTTTTGGAGGTATTTTGAGATCATATATTTTTTTTTTTTTGCTATTCATTCTGTGGTTTGCTATAGTACTTGTCAGACTTTGTTCCTCAACTGTGTCATGCTGATGAAAGACACGTTAACCCCTTTGCTTCTGTTGAGAGAGAGAGAGAGAGAGAGAGAGAGAGAGAGAGAGAGAGAGAGAGAGAGAGTTATCGCACTGATTTTTATAAAA
>NC_089763.1:28169509-28172009 GCF_040412425.1 Macrobrachium rosenbergii | reverse complement strand
ATGGCGTTCATTATTATTATTATTATTATTATTATTATTATTATTATTATTATTATTATTATTATTCAAAAGATGAGCCTTATTCACATGGCACAAACCCACCAAAGGGGCCACTGGCTTAAATTCAAATATTCAAAGAATATGGTGTTCATTTGAAAAAAATAACAGAAGGTAACGGGAAATACAGAAAGAAGGAATTAATTATTAGAGAAGAAAAAAAAAAATAGAAAAATTAATAAATAAAGCGGATAAAACATTAAGAAAACGATTAAAACACAAAATATCTGGCGACAACTCATTTATCATCAATAATTTTATTCAGATCAACTATTGCGATTGATCGCAATTGCAAAGTAGTTAATCCGCGATTGGGTAATCTTTTTATTTACATAGATTTTCAGTGATTTTTCTCATCAAAATAAGTACATTCCCTAACTACATTTTCAAAATGAACCTCCAGAGTGAATTTATACAAAGCAAAGACGGCATGTCTTTTGCTTTGTAGCGAAAGTTTTGATGATGATGAGTATATAAAGTCTAGACCGTTTATAAAAATGGAAATTTGTCAGAGACGAACCTCCAGAGAGAATTATCGTTATGAAATTTTCACAAAGGCCCTTCACACCACGTAGTATTGTAAGCGATGGTGATAATGATGGTGTGTTTATAAAGTCTAGACCGTTCATAAAAACAATAAATGACACTTTATAATTTACCTACGAACCAATCCTTGGCTGGAAATCACACTTGCAAACGAGACCGTTCATAAAAAAAACAATAAATGACACTTTAAAATTTACCTACGAACCAATCCTTGGCTGGAAATCACACTTGCAAACGAGAAAGGTCAATTTAAGCACGTTCCACAAATCTGCTGCGAGTGCGCAATGAATTCAAATCTCATTTGAACAGGGTAGGAGAGTAAATTTAGAAATGTAAAATTCTAAAAACGCATACCAAACCCATCATCTGAGCTCAAAAGGAAAGCAAAATTATCTACAATCTAAAATTGGCCTCATATAAAAAAATTCTAAATTTGGCCGCTTACAGAAAATTCTAAAACCGCCTCTTTACAGTGGATGCCGCATACGGAAAAAAACCCATCTGCGCAAAAGAGGAAAAGAACAAAACTATCCAATCTAAAATTGGCCTCATATTAAAAAAATCTCTACAATTGCCCTCATGCAAAAAAAAAAAAAAAAAAAATTCTACAACCGCTTGTTTAGAATAAATTCCGCATACGAAAAAAAAAAACACCTGAGCAAAAGAGGAAGCAAAAGAGCTTAATATGAAAAAAATCCATTATTGGCCTCTTAAAAAAATTCTAAAATTGTCCTCATATTAAAAAAAAATTCTAAAATTGTCCTCATATTAAAAAAATTCTAAAATTGTCCTCATATTAAAAAAAATTCTAAAATTGTCCTCATA
Organism: Macrobrachium rosenbergii; assembly: GCF_040412425.1. NCBI lineage: Eukaryota > Metazoa > Arthropoda > Malacostraca > Decapoda > Palaemonidae > Macrobrachium > Macrobrachium rosenbergii. The sequence goes on along the minus strand of NC_089763.1, from coordinate 28,170,581 downwards.
TTAAAAAAAAAATCTAAAATTGTCCTCATATTAAAAAAAAAATTCTAAAATTGGCCACTTACAAAACAATTCGAAAACCGCTTCTTTACAAAAGATACCGCATACGAGAAAAAAAAAACCATCTGCGCAAAAGAGGAAAAGAACAAAACTATCCACAATCTAAAATTGGCCTCTTTAAAAACCTCTACAATTGGCCTCATATTAAAAAAAAATTCTAAAATTGGCCACTTAAAATAATTCGAAAACCCCTTCTTTACAATAGATACCGCATACGAAAAAAAAAAAAACCATCTGAGCAAAAGAGGAAAAGAACGAAACTATCCACAATCTAAAATTTGCCTCATATTAAAAAACTCTACAATTGCCCTCATACAAAAAAAATTCTAAAACCGCTTGTTTAGAATAGATTCGGCTCACGAAAAAAAAAAAACCCGCCTGAGCAAAAGAGGAAGAAAAAGAGCCTAATATAAAAAAATTCTAATATTGGCCTCATAAAAAAAATTTAAAATTGGCCTCATATAAAAAAATTCTACAATTGGCCACTTACAAAAAAATTCTAAAGCCGCTTCTTTACAATAGATACCGCATACGAAAAAAAAAACCATTTGCGCAAAAGAGGAATAGAAGAAAACTATCTAAAATTGGCCTCATATAAAAAAAAAAAAATCTACAATTGGCCTCACATTAAAAAAAAATTCCAGAATTCGCCACTAACAAAACAATTCGAAAACCGCCTCTTTACAATAGATTCCGCACACGGAAAAAAAAAAACCCATCTGAGCAAAAGAGGAAAAGAAGAAAACTATCCAAAATCTAAAATTGGCCTCATATCATACTGTCTAACGACTCGGCGGTCATTACTTAAGGCTTAATGACCAGCGCCGAAAATGCGACCTCCATAAACCTCTGGCGGTCCTATTACGGCTAATGTGAGTTTTAAGATAAAAAATGGGGGCGATCGTGGCTCTAATGGTCGTTCTCTTTCCTTCCGAGAATTTTTCGCTCTAATTATTGAATGATCCTGAAAAATGGAGACTGATAACTGTCCTGTTCTACAACCCGGATGGTTGGC
>NC_089763.1:28157009-28167009 GCF_040412425.1 Macrobrachium rosenbergii | reverse complement strand
AGCTCAGAACGCCCATTGCATTTGCAATTTATTTCTGAAGCTGACAACAATCCTTCTCCACTCTTCAAATTCTGAACTAAAATTTTTACCAGGTATGCAGCTAGCCAGGTTTGTTACTAACCATACACTCAAGAGGTATTATCAATGTACCACTGTTACAAAAAAAGCCTACTATACAGATTTTCATATTGGTATGTGTGTGTGTTTGTCGTGCAATATTAACCAAAGTAGAAACAGCAATTTCATATGCATGTGTAATTAAATAGATTTGATCACAGGAACAGAGACACAACCACAGTCACACAAGCTATTAGTATATGTATATATATTTATACATATGTATATATTCATATGTATATGTATATGCAGTATATATATATATATATATATATATATATATATATATATATATATATATATATATATATATATATATATATATATATATATATATATGTATGTCCACGCATATCAACGGAGGAACTATGGCTTTCAAAACGAACAAGCCAAATACCTCTTCAGAAACGAGGAACGTATGGAATAAACCGACAAACTCCATTCCGTAACCACCCACTGACGAAGCCATGAAGCATGACGGGAGTGAAATGGAACGAACATGATTATTGAAATAAGAAAAAAAAAATCCTGCATTCCGTGAGGCGACTGACGCATGTCTCTCATTACGTGAGGAACAGTGAAAGGTTAGGAGAGAGAGAGAGAAGGGGGAACAGAATAAAATGGTGATTGAAAAGGGAATTAAAATGGAGAGATGCGAATTGATGGCACACGGGAACTTGGCTAAACGTCACGTCATTTTGCCTTGTGAATTTTGCTTGTGAACTTAATGTGATGTATAGTGTTGTCTTTTTCTCTGTTTTCTTTTTGTAAAAGAAAATAAGATTGTCTATAAGAGTGTAAGGTATAATTCAGGAGAAGTAAAATTTTCTTTGGCAAAAAACCTATACACCATTTGCATATTTTGACAAAAAAAATTTTTTTTAGAAATAGCAGAGAGAGAGAGAGAGAGAGAGAGAGAGAGAGAGAGAGAGAGAGAGAGAGAGAGAGAGAGAGAGAGAGAGAGAGAGAGAGAGAGAGAGAGAGAGAGAGAGAAAGATGTAACTGCTAAAAGTAGACACATTTACTTGATATTTTTTTTTTATTTCTGTAGAAATATATATATATATATATATATATATATATATATATATATATATATATATATATATATATATATATATATATATATGTATATATATATGTACATATATATATATATATATATATATATATATATATATATATATATATATATATACACTGTATATATATATGTGTGTGTGTGTATATATATATGTATATGTATATATATATATATATATATATATATATATATATATATATATATATATATATATATATATATAGCATGATATGAAAGTTATATGAATGAAACAGGTCAAATATCATACAATAATTGCCATAAATACAGATGTATGCTTGCAAAAAGTGTCAATTTTATACATGAATAATCCTCACCATAATAAAAAAATATCTAATTATGTACTCTACATAACCCTGTATACTAAGATAGAAAATATACCAGCACAAAGGCTTTTGGGAAACACAGAAGGTAAAAAGAAATTCCTAAGCAGAGAGATAAAGGATAAATATATAAATATATGTCAACGATGAAACAGTAGCAAAAGTATAGTTTTCGTACAGCTATTTTTTTGTTACTAGGGGATCGAGAAGGTTGCGGAGACATGACACATCCACCCTCCTCCTGCAAACCTGTTTGTCCACCCTGGTTGAGGTAGGGGTAGGTAGGGGATCGGGAGGGTAGGGGAGACATGACACACCTACGCTCCTCCTGCAAACCTGTTTGTCCACCCCAGGGGTAGTGGATTAGGAAGGTAGGGGAGAGATGATGGACATCGCCAGGTTCCAGGGTAGCGTAGCGTGCACCATCAAGCTTGTTATTGTAATAATAATTTGGAAAGAACAAATCACTTTTGCGTCAATTATGGTAAACTTAACAGCTTTAATCTTACTTGATACAAATCCTGACAACATTTTTTATAGTAGAAAACTTTGTTATACATTGCTGGCAGTTTCTTAATCTTATTTATATGATAATGAGAAATAATCTTTTAGAGGTTAACCCTATTAATGATGGGGCATTTGCTATTGTCTACAATAAAAAAAAAACCTTGTCAGGATTTGTATTGATTAAGATTAAAACTATTATATTTACCATAACTTATGCAAAAGTGATTTACACTTTCCAAATTATTACAATAACGAGCCTACCCTGCCCCACCCGAGGCGGACAAACAGGTTTGCAAGAGGAGGGTGGATGTGCCATGTCTCCCCTACCTTCCGAATCCCCTACCTACCCCGCACCCACCCGCGGCGGACAAACAGGTTTGCACGAGGAGGGTGTAAGGAAATTGATTTGCTAATAAAATAACAATGAACAAAGAAAATATATTACTTCACTGAGGAAAAATGAACATCAGAGAAGAAGGAAACAAAGTAAAAGAGGGGAGAATACAGAAAATGGGAGAAAGAAAGAAGTTATAATTAAATGCAAATGGAGGTCAGGAAATGAAAAACGAGCAATGAAAGAAAGAGAGAAAAGGGAGACAAGTAAAGCTGAGATAAAGTTAATAATAGGGGAAAAATGAAGAGGGGAATAAAATGCTAGAATTGAAAAGAAAAAAAAAATACAGAATGCCTTTGAAAGAGCAAGAAAGACAATAAGTGGAAAACAGGAAGAGAGGAAGAAGTAAACAAGAAAATAAATGAAGAATAATATTTGAAACAAAGTTAATAACGAGAGAAAAACAAGTAAAAAACGCAAAGAAGTTGCTTCGGCGTAATCGAGTTTTCTGTACAGCCGCTACACCGCATAATCAAGGCCACCGAAAATATATCTATCTTCCGGTGGTCTCGATACAATGCTCTATGAGCCGCGGCCCACGAAACTTTAACCAAGGCCCGGTGGTGGCCTATTCTATATTGTTGCCAGAACCACGATTATGGCTAGATTTAAATAAAATAAAAACTACTAAGGCTAGAGGGCTGCAATTTGGTATGTTTGATGAGTGGAGGGTGGACGATCAACATACCAATTTGCAGCCCTCTAGCCTCAGTAGTTTTTAAGATCTGAGGGTGGAGAGAAAAAAGTGCTAACAGAAAAAGTGCGGGCAGAATAAAGTGCGGACAGAAAAAAGTGCGAACAGAAAAAAGTGCGGACAGAACAAAGTGCGGACAGAAAAAAATGCGAAGAGAAAAAAGTGCGGACAGAAAAAAGTGCGGACAGAAAAAAGTTCGGACAGAAAAAAGTGCGGACAGAAAAAATGCGAAGAGAAAAAAGTGCGGACAGAAAAAAGTGCGGACAGGAAAAAGTGCGGACAGAATAAAGTGCGGACAGAAAAAAGTGCGAACAGAAAAAGTGCGGGCAGAATAAAGTGCGGACAGAAAAAAGTGCGAACAGAAAAAAGTGCGGACAGAACAAAGTGCGGACAGAAAAAAATGCGAAGAGAAAAAAGTGCGGACAGAAAAAAGTGCGGACAGAAAAAGTGCGTACAGAAAAAGTGCGGACAGAAAAGTGCGGACAGAAAAAAGTGCGGACAGAAAAAAATACGGACAGAAAAAAGTGCGGACAGAAAAAAGTACGGACAGAATAAAGTGCGGACGGACAAACAAAGCCGGCACAACAGTTTTCTTTCACAGAAAACTTACAAGGTGGAGAATGAAGAGTTAAAAAAACAAACACGAATATATATATACCGCCTTTCCAAAAGAAAGAGAGTCAAAGGCAATACGTGGAGAACCGGAGGAGGCGAAGAAGTAAACAAGAAAATGAATGGAGACGAACAACTGCAGTTTTGGAGAAAGGACCAATGATTTATAAATGGGGTGGCAGGCCCTGATTGCTTGGGCTCTTTCAGCCGAGCGTTTCACCACACGAAAAGAGGGAGGGAGGGAGGGGGAGGAGGGAGAGGGGAGAGGGAGGGAGGGAGGGAGAGAAGGAGGGAGGGAGAAAGGTGTGGGGTGGGGCTGGAGGTGGGGGTTGGCACTGGCACTTAGCTTGGCACATTAAGGAAGACCTCTCCATCAATCAATGTATTGTGATCTGAGATCGGTTGAACCGCTTGATTAGATCTCGGGCTATCTTCTTCTTCTTCTTCTTCTTGTTTCCACTAAGTTGCCTCTACATATTATATATATATATATATATATATATATATATATATATATATATATATATATATATATATATATATATATATATATATATATATATATATATATATATATATATATATATATATATATATATATATATATATATATATATATATATATATATATATTAAATCTATGCGTTCGTGTATATGGAAGGAGAGCTTGAATTCAGTAGTTTAGAGATCAAATTTCAATACTGGTAAGGCTGGCCTACTCTGTATGTATATATGTGTATGTATTTGTGTATGTATGTAAGTGTATATATATATATGCATACATACATAAATATATATATCTTTTCAACTGAAAAATAAAATTATTCTTATGAAAGCAGGTCTATTTAAAAAAAAAAAGGTGACATGCCAACGTCATTTATTTGCATAACAGAATCACTGAAGCTAAGCAGTTTTATTTACTGATCGGCTGCGCCTCCAGTTGTATAACAGATAATTGCATCCTTCTTGTGACCACAATTACTGTTATTTTTTCCATTCATTATTTTTTCCTACTTTTCAAGAGGTGGAGGACTGAGTATGGCCTTCTCTGCTATTATCACTTAATGTTGAAGTCTTCTACTGAAGGCATGGCACTTAAGTATACGCCTTAATTATCTGCTAAATGTATAGAATACGCCTTAACAATCTGCTGATCATACATAATACGCCTTAACTATCTGCTGAACATACAGAATACGCCTTAACTATCTGCTGAATATATAGAATACGCCTTAATTATCTGCTAAATGTACAGAATACGCCTTAATTATCTGCTAAGTATATAGAATACGCCTTAATCGTCTGCTAAATATATAGAATATGCCTTAATTAACTGCTAAATATATAGGATACACCTTAGTTATCTGCTAAGTATATAGAATACGCCTCAATTATCTGCTAAATATATAGAATACGCCTTACCTGCTGAACATATAGAATACACCTTAATTATCTGCTAAATACATAGAATATGCCTTAATTATCTGCTACATATATAGAATACGCCTTAATTATGTGCTAAATGTGCTATATATTTAGAAGATACATCTTAATTATCTGCTAAATATACAGAAAGGAAGAAAGATAAATAAATGACCAAAGAATACATTCAGTCCAGAGCCACAACTTCAAATCCCTCACTAAAGCTGCAATAAAAAAGTGGCTGCTATAGATGCCTCGGCAGTTTCAAAGTAAACACAACCAACTAGAAGTAAATAAATGTAAATTATGGTAAATGAAAGTAAATAAAAGTAACTGCAAGAAGACAATCGTTGGTCTTCTTTGAAATGATTTTCAGGAAACGAAGCGTCACTCCAAATTATTATTATTATTATTATTATTATTATTATTATTATTATTATTATTATTATTATTATTATTATTATTATTATTATTATTTTACCAGACCACTGAGCTGATTACCAGCCACTCAAAAGAAACAAGTAAAGATTGAGCCGAAGTTTCTTCGGCGCAATCGAGTTTTCTGTACAGCGTATAATGCTGTGTGAAACTCTAAGCCATTAACCTCTCAGCCGCGGCCCATGAAACTTTCAGCCACAGTCACAACTCGGTGGTGGCCTGTGCTGTTTCCACCTATAGCGGCGACAGACGCACGATCATGGCTTACTTTAACCTTAAATAAAATACAAACTACAGAGGCTAGAGGGCTGGAATTTGGTATGCTTGATGACTGGAGGGTGGATGATCAACATACCAATTTGCAGCCCTCTAGCCTCAGTAGTTTTTAAGATCTGAGAGCGGAGAGAAAAAGTGCGGACGGACAGACAAATATCCACCTCAATAGTTGTCTTTTAGAGAAAACTTAAAAGAAAATAGAGAGTAGGACAGAATTTATACGAAGCCCCGAATTTCCCTAGTTGGGAGACCAAGAATACCCACCGCGAACATTAAAGTTTGAGGAAGAAAGAATATTGGTCATTTGACTTGAAATGAGGAAGAATATCTTACTTCCGGCTGCGCCAGAAAGGGAGACGGGGGAAAAAAAATAAAATTTGGGCAACAAATCAAGCTCAAATGATTTTCATTGTGAAGAAATGTAACTACAAATGAACGTAGCGGACTGTTAAGGAAAAAAGGATGTATGTTTTGATAAGCCCAGATTTAAGGGCTCGTATATTTCCTCCTTGTTAGCAGAAGGAGAACGAAAAATGGAAGTTATGATTCGCTGTTTGGAATCGGGAAGGAAGAGTGTTTTCATTGTGGGTTGGGGGGAAGGGGAGGTTTCTGAAGAAAGAATTAAGATACGAATCCAAACGGAATCTTGATTTAAGTTTGAGAACATTTGGAAGGAGTTTCGTTCGTTTAATGATGAAAGAACAGCGGTTAGTAGATGGCAGAATTGCAGAACGATATTCAATGCAAACACTCATTCTCGGAAGTAACGCATTTTTTACAGATTCTCTCTCTCTCTCTCTCTCTCATGCACATACATTTTCCTCTTTATTTTACTGAAGCAATATCATATATATATATATATATATATATATATATATATATATATATATATATATATATATATATATATATATATATATATATATATATAAATATGAGTAAAATAAAGAGGAAAGTGTATGTGTATAAGAGAGAGAGAGAGAGAGAGAGAGAGAGAGAGAGAGAGAGAGAGAGAGAGAGAGAGAGAGAGAGAGAGAGAGAGAGAGAGTAGATATGTTGCTTCATTAAAACAATGAGGAAAGTGTTTTTGTGTTTATTAGAGAGAGAGAGAGAGAGAGAGAGAGAGAGAGAGAGAGAGAGAGAGAGAGAGATAATAAAAAAAGGCGTTACTTCCGAGAATGAGTTAATGGACGCAGAATGCTCACACAAAGGAATATGGATAAACAGGGAAGTAGATAAATTATGACAAAGAAAGCCATTTACAATAACAAAGAACTATACGTATTCATAATGCAAAGCACTTTCTTAAAAATGTTTCAGAAAAACAATAGATGGCGTTTTATGTAGCGTATGTCAGTTGCAGTCAATTCCTGGGAATATTCAACACAAGAGAAATTCCAGAAATAATATTTTATCGAGTCACTACTTTTCGGTTACTGGCAATTCCTGGGAATATGCAACATGAGAGAAATTCCAGAAATATTCTATTAAGTCAGTACTTCATCGGTTACTGTCAATTCCTGGGAATATGCAACAAGAGAAATTCCATAAATATTTTATTAAGTCAGTACTTTATCGGTTACTGTCAATTCCTGGGAATATACAAAAAGAGAAATTCCTGAAATATTTTATTAGGTCAGTACCTTATCGGTTACTGTCAATTCCTGGGAATATACAAAAAGAGAAATTCCAGAAATATTTTATTAAGTCAGTACTTTTATCGGTTACTGTCAATTCCTGGGAATATACAAAATGAGAAATTCCAGAAATATTCTATTAAGTCAGTACTTTATCGGTTACTGTCAATTCCTGGGAATATGCGACATAAGAGAAATTCCAGAAATATTTTATTAAGTCAGTACCTTATCGGTTACTGTCAATTCCTGGGAATATACAAAAAAGAGAAATTCCAGAAATATTCTATTAAGTCAGTACCTTATCGGTTACTGTCAATTCCTGGGAATATACAAAAAGAGAAATTCCAGAAATATTATATTAAGTCAGTACTTTTATCGGTTACTGTCAATTCCTGGGAATATACAAAATGAGAAATTCCAGAAATATTCTATTAAGTCAGTACCTTTATCGGTTACTGTCAATTCCTGGGAATTTGCATCAAGAGAAATTCCAGAAATAATACTTTATCAAGTCACAATTTGATCAGTTACAAAATTCCTGGAAATACACAAAAAGAGAAATTCCAGAGGCAATATTTTACCAAGTCACAATTCCCGAGAATGCGCAACAAAAGAAATTCCAGAAATAATATTTTATCAAGTCACAATTTGATCAGTTACAAAATTCCTGGGAATACACACACACAAAAAAAACAGAAATAATACTTCATCAAGTCACTACTTTGTCGGTTACAGACAATTCCTGGGTATGTCCAACACAAGAGAAATTCCAGAAATAATATTTGATCCAGAATTGTTTCATCGGAGAGAATTCCAGCGTAGGGATACATAGCGAAGCGAAGGGTAAATCTGAAGACTACTTGAAAGCGAGAACCTCGAATATACCTGCTAAATCTGTGGGGAAATATCCCTATATGTTAAGGGAAACATCCCTACACGTTAGGCTTACCGCAAAATGGGGAAGGTAGAAACTAGCCGAGCGAGAGACAGATAGTACTTTCTAGAAATCCCTGAACAGAAGGAGGATTTTCAGCGGAATGGCTTTGGGAGAAAGTGTCGAGACGAATTTTCATCAGAGGATTTCGATAAAATTTAAAAATGGTGATTAAAATTTAAAATAAACGTCAAATTAATATATAAGGCGCACCGGAGTATATTTTTTTATAGTTGAGTTTTTTTGTGATAAAATGAAAAAATAGTGATGAATATATGCAGTAAATATCAAATAAATATATAAGAATCAAAGTGCATCAGATGCACGAGTATTTCCTATTATCATCTGTATATTCTTTCAAATGACACACCATTACATTCTTTGGATGCTCGAATTTAACGTCAATGACCCTGTGGCCTTATTCCATATGATTAGGATTCATGTTCTAACTAATAATAATAATAATAATAATAATAATAATAATAATAATAATAATAATAATAATAATAATAATAATGGGATGGTAGGGGAGAAATGACACATCCACTCTCCTCCTACAAACCTGTTTGTCCTTCCCGGGTGGGGGCGGGGTAGGTATGGGATTGGGAGGGCAGGGGAGACATGACACATCCACCTCCTCCTGCAAACCTGTTTGTCCACCACGGGTGGGGGCGGGGTAGGTAGGGGAAACATGACGGGCAGCACCAGGTTCCAGCGCAGATAGCGCGAACTATCAAGCTCATAATAATAATAATAATAATAATAATAATAATAATAATAATAATAATAATAATAATAATAATAATAATCATCCTTCCGACACTCTCCTAATTCAAGTTCTGGCGTCACTTTTGAAATTTATGGCGTTTAATTCGGGCTGAATCCTAAGATAAAAAAAAAACGAAAAGAAATTATTACAATATATAATATTCGTCAGCTGGGTCTTTCCTGGTGTAGGACTTAAGATTTCAAGTTGATTTATATATATATATAATATATATATATATATATATATATATATATATATATATATATATATATATATATATATATATATATATATATATATATATATATTCACCATTATATATATAAGCACGCTTGCAAAATTACCAAATTCTAGCATCATTAAAACTGCGTTGCTGGCATTTACCGTTTACCGTTTCAAAAAAAAAAATAAATAAATACATAAAAAAAAACTGTTTTTGACATCGCCTTCGTGCGACTGAACGCGCGCCGAATCCTTTGTGACAGCATTGAACAAATTCGCGCCCGGCTGAAATTCCGACGGCCATTGGGATTTAATTCACACAGACTCCGGTTACAGGATCTATATTCGTTGTGATGACTCGCAGCGACCTAGTCGGAAAGCAAATTGAGCTGCGGACGAAGATAAACGACCTGTTTTTGAGGGCATACAGTGCCCTGTTCTACCCTAATATGGAAAACTGCAGCATTCGCAAAATTTTCGAAATTGAGATATGCCACCTATTGGGCTCGTGAAACACTAATGCACAGGTTAATTGCAGTTTCAGAATGGTTCT
>NC_089763.1:28139509-28152009 GCF_040412425.1 Macrobrachium rosenbergii | reverse complement strand
CTCTAGCCTCAGTGGTTTTTGAGATCTGAGGGCGGACAGAAAAAGTGCGGACGGACAAACTAAGCCGGTGCAATAGTTGTCTTTTACAGAAAACTAAAAAAGTAAACATATAGAAACTGGTTCAATAATACACACATCCGTTAAATTATTCCCAGCAATCCTTTGGTAATCCTCAAGAAAAACCTTCCACAAAAACATATCTCGTCCAGCAGAAAAGACCTCGGCGGAACGACGCTTCCCGGCACAATATATTCTCGAAGCAGCTGCGACAAAAGGGAAACCGCTTCCTTTCCCGAGCCAACTTATCTGAAGGAGACATTGCAGTCGCCAAAAAACGGATCCGAACAATCAGGAGAACCTCGTTGGTGGGAGAGTGCCTTCGTCAGCGCCTTCTGCGGCGGAAAAAAAAAATAAGAAGAAGGAAACAACACCCCGCCGTGCCTGAGACAACAAGCATTTGCATGCAAGCGTACAAACAAGCTCATCTTGGAAAGTGGAGAGGAGGGCGGGGCCGGCGGGGGGTGTGGTGGAGGGTATGGGAAGGAAAGGTAGAATATTGGAGAACTGGTTTTTTCTTTTTCTAGAGACAAAATGGCGTAGGATGGGTGGTTTGAAATTTCTCTTGTAGAAAACAGATGAATAAAAATAAATACTAACATGAAACTATATATATCAAACTTATTTTTGACACCAAATGGAGAAACGGAAGTAGAAAAGAATGAATAAATTCTGCTCTTGGAAAATAAACCGACAAACGTATGAGGACAAGAATGTGAGGAGCATCTCAGAGCAAGACAGCGGAACAAATAAAGAAAAGAAAAGAATAGAAAATAAAAAAATAAAAGAAACGCTAAAACAAGAAGCGAGATGAAATAGATATATTACTCGGAGAATTGCCCGAGCAACGGAATGGCATAAAATCACAGTAACAAATTCGGCGACGGGAAAGGCTGGTGTTTCTAATATTTCCGAGAGAGAGAGAGAGAGAGAGAGAGAGAGAGAGAGAGAGAGAGAGAGAGAGAGAGAGAGAGAGAGAGAGAGAGACCTATCAGTGGGTACCCACAAGAATGTGTATTTTTACTATGCCTTTAAAGAGGAAAAATCTGGGGCCTAATATTTGAGAGAGAGAGAGAGAGAGAGAGAGAGAGAGAGAGAGAGAGAGAGAGAGAGAGATCAGAGAGATAAGAATGAATGTATTTACAATGTCATTAGAGAGATAAAATCTGGGGTCTAATATCTGAGAGAGAGAGAGAGAGAGAGAGAGAGAGAGAGAGAGAGAGAGAGAGAGAGAGAGAGAGGAGAGCTATCAGTAGGTATGCCCAAGAATGAATATTTTTACTATGTCCTTGAAGAGGAAAAATCTGGGGTCTAATATTTGAGAGAGAGAGAGAGAGAGAGAGAGAGAGAGAGAGAGAGAGAGAGAGAGAGAGAGAGAGAGAGAGAGAGAGAGACCTATCAGTAGGTACTATGTCCTCAAAGGGCTCAGAAAGTGAACGGAAAATTCCAACCACATACAAATTCATTAACATTAAAGTTGCAATTTCATTGACTTCGAAGACATATTGCAACTTATCTGCAATATTCATTTCGGTTTAAAGAAAAAAAATTGAAATAAACAAAACTTATCTTCCTGCTAGCAAATGTACAAAGACATAGGAACCAGTTGCCATGGATTCATGTATTGAATATGACATTATGTCAATCACATGCGTCAAAAATTCATTGTATGCTTATAGTCCCGTCTGTGGTATTTGATTATTAAAAAAAAATAAGATAAACTTTCCTATTACTTAAACTTTTGTCAACAGATTTGGGGTGATAAGAATTTGTTTTACAAAAAGAGTTTCCTTCAGTCTTAGAGGATGCTTAAATATGCCAAGAATACGCCATAGAAGAATATGTAAATGATGTGAAAAGAAAGATAAAATCTTTGATAAATATTTTAATAATAATGGTGATATATATATATATATATATATATATATATATATATATATATATATATATATATATATAATATATATATTTATATATGTATATTTATAAATATATATATATATAATATATATATATATATATATATATATATATATATATATATATATATATATATATATATATATATATTATATATATATATATATATTCAACTATCACTATTAAAATATCATAATTCAATAACAACTTAATATTTACATCAAAGACAGAAAACAAATACCTGTAATACCAACAAATAAGATATAAAAAGAGTTAAAGAAGTAATATAAATAAAAAAAAAGAGTGTTAACAACTTAATATTTACATCAAAGACAGAAAAAAAAAAAAACCAAAAAAAGAAGAAAAATATTAAGAGAACAGAATGAAAAAAAGTCAACAATGAAAACCAGCTCTCAAAAAATAAGAAAAAGGAAGAATCGTGAGGAATCATGATCAAAATCTCTCCGGGAAAAAAGAAATCAAAAGTTAGAGGTCTTTAATTACACTCTTGATGAGGAAATGGGAAAATCTGAGAGAGAGAGAGAGAGAGAGAGAGAGAGAGAGAGAGAGAGAGAGAGAGAGAGAGAGAGAGAGCCCCGATAGTTCTTGTGTTTGAGGTGAATGCCCAATTTGAAGACCTGGTTTGGACACTCCAGATCTTTTTTGTTTTCCCAAGACGAGGAGTTTTCTAACAGACTATTGGAGTTTTTCTCAAAATAATAACGTCCAAACACAAACACACACGTGCACGCGCGCGCACACACACACACTTATATGTATAAATAAATAAATACATAAATATATATATATATATATATATATATATATATATATATATATATATATATATATATATATATATATATATATATATATATATATATATATATATATATATATATATATATATATATATATATATATATATATATATATATATATAGAAACTGACAGATAGATATAAGGGCGTGTGTACAAATGACATCACTCTATGGAACAGCCTCAATTCATATTACTTACTTTTGTAATTTGCTGAAAACTTACACTTCCTACTTTTCTTCTCTTTAATCAGCAAGGAAAACATCATCTTATACAGATAATCCGTGCCAGACCAACTGGCAGACTCTAGTAGTTGAAGGTTTCCAAGGCAACCCATTGTGGAATAACGTGATTCTGAATCTCGTCTGAGAGAGAGAGAGAGAGAGAGAGAGAGAGAGAGAGAGAGAGAGAGAGAGAGAGAGAGAGAGAGAATTGAAAATAATTAGAGATAAATAATTGTAACAATGCTCGTGAGAGAGAGAGAGAGAGAGAGAGAGAGAGAGAGAGAGAGAGAGAGAGAGAGAGAGAGAGAGTTGAAAATAACTAGAGATAAATAATTGTAACAATGCTCGTGAGGAGAGAGAGAGAGAGAGAGAGAGAGAGAGAGAGAGAGAGAGAGAGAGAGAGAGAGAGAGAGTTGAAAATAATTAGAGATAAATAATTGTAACAATGCTCGAGAGGAGAGAGAGAGAGAGAGAGAGAGAGAGAGAGAGAGAGAGAGAGAGAGAGAGAGAGAGAGAGAGAGAGAGAGTTGAAAATAATTAGAGATAAATAATTGTAACAATGCTCGTGAGGAGAGAGAGAGAGAGAGAGAGAGAGAGAGAGAGAGAGAGAGAGAGAGAGAGAGAGAGAGAGAGAAAATTAAAAGAAATAACTCTAACTGAATGATCGTGAGAATTAAAAAAGAGAGAGAGAGAGAGAGAGAGAGAGAAGAGAGAGAGAGAGAGAGAGAGAGAGAGAGAGAGAGAGAGAGAGGTAAATAATTAAAGAAAAGAATTAACTCTGACTGAATGACCGTGAGAATTACGAGAGAGAGAGAGAGAGAGAGAGAGAGAGAGAGAGAGAGAGAGAGAGAGAGAGAGAGAGAGAGAGTCTGATTAGACGCCAAACTATTTGCATTACATTCCAGGTGACGCAAAGTCCTGCACAGCAAAGTCTGACTCCCGAAATGACAGGACCTCGCAAATTGTCTCCCACAGGACACGAGAGCAAAATTTAATTCGTTTTAATTTGTTCAATCGGCACAAGGAGGCGGCGGCGATGTTTCTCATCAGTGAAAACGAGGTATCAGTCCTGGGGATTTCATTGAAATTCGGAATTTTCGTACTGGGAATTGTCAGATAATACTAATTTTAAAAATTCTGGGTATTTATTTATTTATATACACATACACACATAATATACGTGTATATATGTGCATATATATATGTGTGTGTGTGTATCTATATAAATATACATATACTTATACACACACAAACACATATACACATATATATACACACACACACACTCCCGCCTCAGTAAGTCTCATGCTTTACACTAAACGCAGCGCCTCTCAATACAATTAAACTTTCCAGGCGAGCTTCATAGTCTCTGAGACATAACGCTTGTAATTAAACGGTATTCCAGTCGCAGGTATACAGAGAGAGAGAGAGAGAGAGAGAGAGAGAGAGAGAGAGAGAGAGAGAGAGAGAGAGAGTTCAAAATAATTATAGATGAATAATTGTAACGGAATGCTCGTGAGGAGAGA
Source organism: Macrobrachium rosenbergii (assembly GCF_040412425.1). Lineage (NCBI taxonomy): Eukaryota > Metazoa > Arthropoda > Malacostraca > Decapoda > Palaemonidae > Macrobrachium > Macrobrachium rosenbergii. Next base: position 28,147,463 of record NC_089763.1, on the reverse strand, counting down.
GAGAGAGAGAGAGAGAGAGAGAGAGAGAGAGAGAGAGAGAGAGAGAGAGAGAGAGAGACAGACAGAGAGAGTTTAAAATAATTAGAGATGAATAATTGTAACGGAATGTTCGTGAGGAGAGAGAGACAGAGAGAGAGAGAGTTACTATTACAATAATGTATAGTAACTTATCATTTAATACACTTGACTACGTGATGAATTTAGTCTTAAGATATAGCATAATAGGGGCCGATCATTTTTTTATGCTCACCCTTAGCCATCGCAGCCGCCTTTTCAAAATCCCGCTTTATAAGTACTGGTAATTCTGTTTACACTGTTTTTAATATCTTAAGACTGACTGGCGTACTGCTTTCCGTTACTGAAACAAACACATTTCAAATAGCAATAAGCTTGATTTGTACAACAATTTTTCCCTTGTATTGTATATTGGAAATATATTGCATATTGGAAAAATATTGGAAATATACAGTATATTGGACACAATATTGGAAATATACTGCATGTTGGAAATAAAATTGGAAATATACTGTATATTGGAAATATTGGAAATATACAGTATATTGGACATAATATTGGAAATATATTGCATGTTGGAAATAAAATTGGAAATATACTGTATATTGGAAATATTGGAAATATACAGTATATTGGACATAATATTGGAAATATACTGCATGTTGGAAATAAAATTGGAAATATACTGTATATTGGAAATACTGGAAATATACTGGATATTGGAAATATTTGAAATATACTGTATGTTGGAAACAATATTGGAAATATACTGTATATTAGAAATAATATTGGAAATATACTGTATATTGGAAATAATATTGGAAATATACTGTATGTTGGAAATAATATTGGAAATATAGTGTATATTGAAAATATTGGAAATATAATGTATATTGGAAATACTGGAAATATGCTAGATGTTGGAAATAATACTGGACTCTGTATAATGGAAATATATATTGTTTGGTGGAAATAATATTGGAAATATACTGTATGTTGAAATAATTTTGGAAATATTGTAATTGGAAATTTTGGAAATATTGTATATTGGAAATAATATTGAAAATGTGCCGGAAATAATTGAAATGAAATAATATTTGAAATGTATTGTATATTGGAAATTATATTGGAAATATACTGTACATTGGAAATCTATATTGCAAATAAGCATTATTATTATTATTATTGGTTGAAGTAATAAAACTGCAATTATACCGATACCGGCTGGTACATGATAAATGAAAATTGACCCGAGTCGCTCATTTTTCTAGTTATTCTGGGATAGACAGCTTTCCTTTCTCTCTCTCTCTCTCTCTCTCTCTCTCTCTCTCTCTCTCTCTGTTCACTGGATAAATGTATTTCCTTGTTGAATGTGGCATATACAATCGAACTGAGTTTGCACCTTTAATCTTAATTAATATGAATTGCGTCCGATTCTGCTGCAAAAAAAATCTGATTATAATAAATTTCTTTAACGGGTTTAGTCCTTAAGTGGATTATTTTAGCTTTTTTGTACTGAATTAATTAAAGGGTAACTAAAAAAAATTACCTTATACTAATACCCATTACAAATATATAATATTCTTTAGAAGCTTGAATTTCAAGTGAATGGCCCCTGTAGGCTTGTTCCATATGAATAGGGTTAATGTTCTGAATAATAATAATAATAATAATAATAATAATAATAATAATAATAATAATAATAATAATAATAATAATGAACAGAACAAATTCATGAAGTACATAAAACGAAATAATTGCTTGTAAACATCAACAGCAATAAATGTATTTTTACAACTACTGTAAAATTTACTCACACCTAAATGAAAATACAAAAATGAAACTTTCATGAAAATATCACTTGAATGATGGGGTTTTTTAATTTTTTTTGTGATGACTTCTGTCTAATACAAATGTTGAAGCTCGTGAAATTCAATTACTATTTTTTTCTGGTACGCAAAAAAAAAAAACTTATTCCGCACATATTACCAGTGTTAAAAAAAATATAAATTCACTTTGTTCTCGGCGCCATTTTGCAAAATGGAAGAGGACGAAAATGCTCATAGCGGACATTTTACCAGAATAGTTTTCAATTCCGGAACAGCATTCACAAAAAAAAAAAAAAATGCCAGAATTAAGTATGAAGAATTTGTCAGTGAAATGAAAATGCAAGGAAAATGTGTTGTTATTGTTCATCTGGCTTTAAATAAAACAAAATAAAATGAATACTTAAATAAAGAGAACATTTAAATAAATAAATCAACAACAGCATCCAAAAAAAAAAAATGCCAGAATTAAGTGTGAAGAATTTATCAGTGAACTGAAAATGTAAGGAAAATATGCTGTTATTGTTCATCTGGCTTTAAATAAAATAAATAAAATTAATATTTAAATAAAGCTAATATTTAAATAAATAAATCAACTCCTCGTACGTGTGAAGACAAACCAGCCCAGTCTTCGAAGAAAGTGTGAATCAAAAGAGTTTGTTTTGACTGGTAACTTACGGATAGATCCCAACAACTGAGACCCCTTAGGTAAGGTAGGGCCGTCAGTGCGCCTCCTACGGTGCAATGTAGACATTCTTAAGGTTCTTTGAAGCGTCTCGTAAAAGTAAGAAAAAAGTGTTTATTATTATTATTATTATTATTATTGTTATTATTATTATTATTATTATTATTATTATTATTATTATTATTATTATTATTATTATTATTATTATTATTATTATTATTACTCGAGACATGAACCTTATTCCATATGGAACAAATTATTATTATTATTATTATGATTATTAAATTATTATTATTCAGAAGTATATATTCATAAACAAAATGATTTGTACATTAGCTTTATTATTATTCCCAAAACAAAAGTGTACATTATTATTATTATTATTATTATTATTATTATTATTATTATTATTATTATTATTATTATTATTCAGAAGATAAAACCTATTCATATGGAACAAGCCCACAAGGAACACTGACTAAAAATTCAGCCTTCCAAAGAATATCTCGTAAAACAGAAATTCCACCCCGAGCTGCATTGATACAAAATTCTGAGACGCGCTTTGGAAAACAAGGTCGCCAAGAACGTGACCTAAGAGAGAGAGAGAGAGAGAGAGAGAGAGAGAGAGAGAGAGAGAGAGAGAGAGAGAGAAGGAAAAAAAAAATAAAAGAGGTAGAACCGAAAAAGAAAACCACATCGGATTTTCTTCCAAATCTATTTCTCGTCATGAGCTGAGCAGCGGGGCGAAATTTTTCTGTTGTCTCAAATGCGTTTGGATTATTGGAAGATGCTGATAGGATACAGATTTTTTTTTTTTTTAGTTTACCTTAAATATTTTGTTTAACTTCATGACTGGTTTTTTATATTGGTTGTTTATATTTAATATTTTGTAAAATAATAATACATAACATATAAAAATATATATATTAATATATATAATATTAATTATATATTATATAATAAAATATATATAATATATAAAGTCTTTAATTTTTTTCTGGCCACAGTCTGCATGTTTGATTGCAAGCATAACTGCTTTTTACTGTATCATCTACTTTGTGTATTTGAAATAAACACATCTTATCCAACTTTACGCTTGTTTTTTTTTTATATTGTTGATGTTTGATACGTTTTTTCCTTTCACCTTTTTCCATAAAGCTACTTCGAGTACATCCTCCTCCTCCTCCTCCTCCTCCTCCTCCTCCTCCTCCTCCTCCTCCTCCTCCTCCTCCTCCTCCTCCTCCTTCTTCTTCTTCTTCTTCTTCTTCTTCTTCTTCTTCTTCTTCAGTTGCCGATCTCCTCCCAATTTAATAAATGGCTTCCAGAATCAGCCCGTCTACGCACTATGCTAAAGACATCGTCCTCCTCTTCCTCCTCCTCCTCCTCCTCCTGCTCCTCCTCTTTCTTCTTCTTCTTCTTCAGTTGTCGATCTTCTCCCAATTTCATGAAATAGCTTCCAGAATCAGCCCGCCTACGCACAATGCTTCCGGGCCTCTGAATAATAATCGTCTTTAGCGAAACGAGAAGCGCAATTTCCCTCAATGCCGTGATGTATAGGTAACGTATACTCCTCTTCCTCCTCCTCCTCCTCCTACTCCTCCTCCTCCTACTCCTCCTCCTACTCCTCCTCCTCCTCCTACTCCTCCTCCTCCTCCTCCTACTCCTCCTCCTCCTCCTCCTCCTCCTCCTCCTCCTCCTCCTACTCCTCCTCCTACTGAGTCAGTGAATGAGGGAGAATGGATACGGATAGCAGGCTGAGTTTGGCGATAAACTGGGTAAGAATTCTAAGATAAATGCTTCATGCAAGCAACAGATTTATATATATATATATATATATATATATATATATATATATATATATATATATATATATATATATATATATATATATATATATAGAATGAAAAATACAATGATGATGATGATGGTAATGAAACGAACGGTACACACACCAAAATATTACGGTAATAACAGCTGTAACTGACACAAACGAAAAATAAAAATAAACAAAAGGGATACAATGGATACTTGCAATGGATACTTAATGATAAAAATCGCCATTAAACAACAGGCTCTGGGAATAAAAGTTGTTAAGTCTTAAACAACCAGTTTGCCACCATGCCATGGCCACAAGCAATGAAAAATAAAACCTAGAAAATACTGTTTGATAATAGAGGGCTAAAAATCAATATTCTTGGCTTACAAAAAAGTAGGCACGAAATCTGGCCAAGTTCCTGATACGAGAAAGAAAAAGTATTCCTATCTATAACAATAAAATCCGAGTGGACCTTGTTTGTCCTCCCCCGGGTGACAGTAGGGGAGACATGACACAGCCACCCACCCCTGTCAAACTGGTTTGTCCGCCCCGGGTGGGGGGGGGTGTAGGTAGAGAATTGGGAGGGTAGGGGAGACATGACCCAGCCACCCACCTTCTGAAAACCGGATTGTCCGCCCCGTGTGGGAGAGGGGTAGGTAGGGGAACGGGAGGGTAGGGGAGACATCCACCAGCCTCCTACAAACATGTTTGTCTGCCCTGGGTGAGACATCCACCCGCCTCCTGCAAACATGTTTGTCCGCCCCGGGTGAGACAGCCACCCGCCTCCTGCAAACATGTTTGTCCGCCCGGGTGAGACATCCACCCGCCTCCTGCAAACATGTTTGTCCGCTGTGTTTGTTAGTAAAAATGAAGCAGGATATTTTCGAACGCGCAGGATTGATTGGGTGACGAATTCATACCCAACGCAGATTACATTATTGAGGAGGCAGAATGAGGGTGGGTGGCCTTCGCTCCTTTCGAGAGATCCAGAGAATTCGTGGGCGTATCGTGGGCGTGCAAGTCAAGACGTCACTTAGCAGAGGCTTTTCAAAGTTATTGTCGAACTTGGGTAGCATCTACACTCTCTCTCTTTTTCTCTCTCTCTCTCTCTCTCTCTCTCTCTCTCTCTCTCTCTCTCTCTCTCCAGAAAGGATTGATATCCGTTTATCAAATGTGGCATAAATCATCCTATATAAAAATGTATTTCAATATGTACAGCATCCTGAATAGAGAAAAAGGATTAACCTTTTTCAAACAGTATTGCATCCTGCACAACCTCTGAATATATAAGCGGGATTAACCTTTATAAAAAAAGTATTCCAGCTTATACAGTTCTGAATAAACAGACGGGATTAACTTTTTAGAAAGGTATTCCAACATACACAACCTCTGAATGGAAAAGATTTGATTATCCTGAATTGATAGAAATTTTTAACATTTTGCCGGAAAAAAATCCAAAAAAGATCCTGATTTCATTTGGTCTATTCATTCACTTTCATTATATAATACGAACGGATACACAAATGGAATAAGGGAAAAATGTCATTAACCAACGTAGGAAAAGATTATCTTCATTGAGAACAAGGATAACAAAAGCAGAAAGAGGAAGACTTAGCAAAACATATAAAAAAAAACAAGTAAAAAACGAGCAATCGATTTTTCTGTACAGCGGATAATGCTGTATGAAACTCTCAGCCACGGCCCATCAACCTCTCAGCCAGCCGTGGTGGCCTGTGTTGTCGCGCTGCCAGACGCATGATCATGGCTAACGCTAACCTTAAAATAAAAACTACTGAGACTAGAGGGCTGCAATTGGGTATGTTTGATGATTGGAGGGTGGATGATCAACATGCCAATTTGCAGCCCTCTAGCCTCAGTAGTTTTTAAGATCTGGGGAGGACAGAGAAAGTGCGGACAGAAAAAGTGCGGACAGAATAAAGTGCGGACGGACAGACAAAGCCGGCAAAACAGTCTTCTTTTACAGAAAACTAAAAAAAATAAACCTATTGATAAATACGTCAAGAACTGATATGGACGTTCAGGTAAAAATACTGAAAGATTTACAACAATACAAATAAACGGGAATATTTCTTAACAATTCCTAATTACTTACGAACGAAAAATGAGTCATTTCACTTTTTTTTTTTTTTACGAAATATTTATATGAGACTCAGTGAATTCTCCCCAATCTGCGATGGACGGTACCTGATTGGCTGCTACGTAATAAGCCACGTCTTCGACGGCTGAATAGACGCCCAATCAGCTGATAGGAAAAAGTACACAAACAACGAGGCCGGAATACAATGGGACACTTACGTGACGTTTCTCATTTCCATCTTGCCAGTCTGCAGAGAAATCGGCTGATAGCTTTGGGTTATATCTTGTAGTTTCATAACAACTGTTTATGGGGATAGATTTCATATAATATCAAATTTTTATTTTTATGGTGGTATTTTCATTGTTGAGTATTTTTATTATCATCTTTATTCTCTTTTTCAAAGGTAGAAACGAAGTGATGTTGGGGGGAAGATTTGGTCAATCAGCTTCCATTTCGGTTTTCCCAACATATCAAACAAATTTTATGGCCACCACGACAGAAATGATGGAAACTCTCTCTCTCTCTCTCTCTCTCTCTCTCTCTCTCTCTCTCTCTCTCTCTCTCTCTCTCTCTTATTGAATCTCCAGACCCATCATCAACCACTTTAAAACTAGCAGAATGATTGCCAGAAAGGTTTCTGAAAATGCCAATAAAAAAAAAAAAGGAAACTCTTGAACAATATTCGAGTTATTGTTTCCAATGCTAAGCTCCCAAGGTTACTGAGTTGACACTTTACTATTTCATTTAAACTGACTGTTGGGGTGGAAAGAAAGGTCATAAAAGAGAGAGAGAGAGAGATTACAAAGACAGAGATAGATTACAAAGATTCATGAGAGAGAGAGAAAGAGAGAGAGATAGATTACGAAGTAGCTCACACAGACAGATTGTGTTTACCACTGGATTCATGAGGAGAGAGAGAGAGAGAGAGAGAGAGAGAGAGAGAGAGAGAGAGAGAGAGAGAGAGAGATTACAAAGTCTCACACAGACACATTGTGTTTACCACTGGATTCAAGAGGAGAGAGAGAGAGAGAGAGAGAGAGAGAGAGAGAGAGATTGCAAAGTCGCGCACAGAGACAGATTGTGTTTACCACTGGATTCATGAGAAGAGAGAGAGAGAGAGAGAGAGAGAGAGAGAGAGAGAGAGAGAGAGAGAGAGAGATTAGAGTCGTTCATACAGACAGATTGTGTTTGCCACTGATTCATGAGAGAGAGAGAGAGAGAGAGAGAGAGAGAGAGAGAGAGAGAGAGAGAGATTACAAAGTCGCGCACAGAGACAGATTGTGTTTACCACTGGATTCATGAGAAGAGAGAGAGAGAGAGAGAGAGAGAGAGAGAGAGAGAGAGAGAGATTATGAAGTCGTTCATACAGACAGATTGTGTTTGCCACTGGATTCATGAGAGAGAGAGAGAGAGAGAGAGAGAAAATACCTTTTGAGCTCTAAAATTTACCATCGCTTTTAAGTATGCATAAGAACGAGGTAGGAAAAATATAAAAAAAAAAGTCTGATCCAAAC
>NC_089763.1:28129509-28132009 GCF_040412425.1 Macrobrachium rosenbergii | reverse complement strand
TATATATATATATATATATATATATATATATATATATATATATATATATATATATATATATATTAGAAATTTAGATGGAATAAAAAAATTTATGTATGTATGTATATATGCATATATATGCACTCACATAAACACACAGAACACTGTGCAAAAGTTATATAGATATATATATATATATATATATATATATATATATATATATATAAACATATCAATATAAATATATAGACAAGATATATATAAATATATATATATGCATTCATTAGTAGAAATTTCAGATGGAATAAAAAATTAAGAAAAGGTGTAAAGACAATAAATGAACACACACATAAAAAATTATAATATAAATATATATATATATATATATATATATATATATATATATATATATATATATATATATATCTATATAGTATGTATATATAATGCTAATGCACATTATCTTTTAAATCTTATGTCAAGTGAGTTTACATTTGAAGTTGAATATAGGACCCCATTCAACAGCACAATATACTAGATCCTAAACCAGCGTATGGATGATTCATCACAATCGAACATATATAAAAATTTCTAACTGAAATACTTCCTGGTAATACGTATACCCATACATATATTTTTCCCTGATATGATTCCTAGTAATACACGCCCGTCCATCCCCAAACAGCGTATGATAGCGTGATTACAAAGAGTCACATGACACCAATTACAAAACTCCATATGCGATATCCTTGGTACATCCTTTCCATTAGAGGCAGGACATCCCTATATGGACTATGGCGTCAGATGAGATAGCAGACTATCGGTTTTTGATCATCCAACGCTTGTTTTTCGACGATAGATAGTTTTGATAGATCGCGCATTCTATCGGCGAAGGTGCTACTGAGCTGTGTATGGGATGCTAGTCTTGTGTGTATGTGTGGGATATATATATATATATATATATATATATATATATATAATATTATATATATATATATATATATATATATATATATATATATATATATATATATATATATATATATATATATATATATATATATATATATGAAATTCGGCATAATGATATCCCACTGCACTGAAAAGAAAAACCATCTTTCATATTTCTCATTGACACTTCATTAATATAATGAGAACATCCTTTGAACTTCGTTATGTTAATGCAGACGATGAACTCAGGCACTTTAAAGCTGGAACCGCCATTACAAGGAACGTTGAACCTTTGGCAAATCTTGGTTCTTTTCCCGTTCATACTCTGCTCTCTCTCTCTCTCTCTCTCTCTCTCTCTCTCTCTCTCTCTCTCTCTCTCTCTCTCTCTCTCTCTACCTCTCTAAAGTACAGTGATCGCCACTGAGTTTTCTGAAGAAACGAAGAATTTGTAAGAATGTTCTTATATTGGCCCCCACCCCCAAACTCTCTCTCTCTCTCTCTCTCTCTCTCTCTCTCTCTCTAAAGTACAGTAATCGCCACTGAGTTTTCCGAAGAAGCGAAAACGTTGTAAGAATGTTCTTATATTGGTACCCACCCCCAAACTCTCTCTCTCTCTCTCTCTCTCTCTCTCTCCATAAATAGGGTGACGCCAATCTTCTCGCAATTCGATGGTCACCAGGGACCATTCAACAGTGGGTGAAGAGATGCAAAATGAGCCTCTTCCTCTTTTCGTTCGAGCGGAAAGTCTCTTATGAGAGAGAGAGAGAGAGAGAGAGAGAGAGAGAGAGAGAGAGAGAGAGAGAACCTCCCACTTCTTCCCGGAGGAAGAAAGTATGGGTGTCCGGAAAATTGTTCTCCGGAGTAGGGAAAGGTTTCCGTAATCCGTTACCCGTCCTGAATGTTGATTGGGTGGTTTCGGCTCTCGAGAGGCCGATGCCGAAGGCTTCAATATGAATTCCTGATGGCTACTTTCATTTATTGCCGTTCGCCTCCACGGCTATACCTGTATACATAAATATGTATACATATGTATACACATACATATCAACCCATAATCTTAATACCACGAACTGAGTTATCGGTGTATTTCCTTGGAATGTGAATAAAAACAGAAAAAAAAATAGAATCTCTGACTTTCTGCTTGAATCGACGTTTTCCCCAATAGAGGAACGAAAATATTTGACTCTGTGTGGAAGCTATTGGCTTTCTGTTTCCCGTGATCCCCGCGGGCTACGGGAAACCCATCCCGGGTCTGATTTTTTTTTTTTTTTTTTATTCGACTTCATAGGAACCGTCATATCGATAACATGACTGGTTATAATAAAGTAATAATAATAATAATAATAATAATAATAATAATAATAATAATAATAATAATAATAATAATAAGTGATAGTGATAATAATAATATTTTAGTAAATAATAATAATAATAATAATAATAATAATAATAATAATAATAATAATAATAATATTAATAATAATAAGTGGTAGTGATATAAAATAATAATTCTTTAGTAAATAATAATAATAATAATAATAATAATAATAATAATAATAATAATAATAAT
>NC_089763.1:28121892-28129009 GCF_040412425.1 Macrobrachium rosenbergii | reverse complement strand
ATATATCCTGTGGCGAGCTGCATTCATTGTGGTGCCTGGAGGCTGGCCATCCAGTGCTGTAAAGAACTGTTGGCCTGTTTGCAACTTTTCCTTTGTTAAAAGGGTAAGACAGTGTCACAACCACTTAGAGCATGCATTCCCAATAGCTGCAAACACTCGGGACCTAGCTTCTCACAGGTTGCATTGATGTCTACAATATCGCCATTCCAACATTCCATCTGAACTTTACATGTGTGTTGTAGCTGAGTTTTCCAAACTCAGTATATCAGCAGGACTAGACATCAGTATCATCACTGAGGATTCTTACTACCCTGTGACACTCAGTTGCCTTCAATAAGTATGCAATCATTGTCACATCAGCCTCATCATGTGAAAAGAGAGTCTTCTTGACTTTCTAGCGTTATTTTATCTCCCATGTTGAAAGAGGATAGTACCCGTGAAAGTTGCCTTTTGTTTCCTCTATTCTTCATAATAGTATCTCTGTTTAGGAGTAGACTACTGATAGTCAGGTAGTAGTTGGTGGTACCCTCATCACCCGTCGCATTCTCTCATGGTTTTTGGCTGACAGATCGTAACACCTTGTCACTATCAAGAGAGTACAACGAGAGACGGTGCTTAATGCTCTCAACAAGGATAGATGCATCAGCACCATGAGGCCATGTAATGTGATAGAGCAGCTGTTGTGCATCCACTATAATGATGCTTGGAGCCACTGGGCTTTGCTGTAGCGCACCAAGACGTCTAGCAAGTACAGCTTTGGTGCCCTTTCACAAACAGCCATACTCATCAATGAGTGAGGAAGGAACAGCACACAACTCATGCTCAAAGATGTTTTCTAACTGCAGCTGATGCTGTTGACCTATCATAAACAGGTGAAGGAATAGGGCTTCCATGTCAAAGACAGTCTTGTTACCAACTCTGATGCCATGATTTGGCCATTCCATTGTCCTAACGGGGCTGGAAAGTTTTGCATGAAATCCAGATGGTAGTGAATCGCGAAATGAAGCTACCATCTTCTCTCTAATCAATAATGCATCTTCAACACTGACTTCATTTGGAGCAACTTGGCCATTGACAATGTTATAGAGGACATCACTCTTACTTTTCAGTGGGTGGGAATGCTTTACTAGTTCTGTAGCAATTCTCTCACGATCATCAGCATCAAGCTTTCGCCTCTTTCCACCTTCCTCTTTGTGCTTCATTGATGTTATTGCATTGCAGACTTAACCCATGTACAAGTTTTCCATGGCATCTGAGAGGTAGGCAGAGATAGGGAATGACTCGATCCATTCAGTAATCAGCTCAGGTGACAGTGTCATACCCCTCATACCACCTTTTTCTATTTTGATGGCAGTTTGATCACCAAACTGATCACTTGACACAGAGTTCCAAACATAAATCCAGACCCCTCATGTTCGGCAGTCCAAATTCTTAAACAAGTTTTTTAATTACTATATGATTAAAAATAAATATCTGGTTAACCTGAAAGTTAGGTGCATTACCTGTGTGGTTCTCCATTCATGCAGGATTTAAAGCAAACTAGTTTAAGCCACTAGATAAACATACAGGAACTACTTCATGCCAATACTTCATGTTAGAGTAAAAATCCTGTAAATAGACATCTTTATATCAGTATTCAAGGACAAACAAAGATGATTTCACAGTGGTACACAATGCAAATACAAAAGAAAGAGTTGCACTTGTTGATTTATTTAAAGTTTTTGTTGTACAAATTCACACAAGGAATTATATCGCCTCTTTTAATTCAGCTTCTAGCATTGTCACATGTTATTTTCATGTAATGGTACAATACAATTCATGCATAATGGCTAATAATAAATAGAGCTGCCTTGACTGTGAGTACTACATTTTTACACTAATGAAAGTGTATGAATTGTCTTGGGTGAAGTTTTGACCATATCTTTTACGCAAATAAGCTGTTCACTTACATTTTTGGGTACCGTAAAGAAGGGTATTATCGTCACCTATCAAAATATTAACGAAATCAAACAATGTAAAATAAAGGCCTCAAAAGTTTGTTTTTCCTTTGACAGCTATTACATACTTTATATAAAAATTGTTACGCCTCATTGGACGATGATAAACGTAGGTCGATAATACCCTCATCGATGGGATCCCATATTGCATTTAGGCATAATATATACCTGCAACAAAATATTTAATGAGTTTAGCATGTTCCTTAACCTTAAAAACGTAAGTATAGACACCATATTATTTATATCATGCATAGAAACAAAGATATAGAAGAAAAGATTTTTTAGTAATGGCGGCCATTATTTACATATAACACAAGTTGCCCAAAGTTGTCATGAGGACAACCAAGTTGAAAAACCTAAAAAACACCTTAGGATAGCAAATCTATCAAGAAACCTTGTACTATAGAACGTTCAAGGGTTACCCATTTTGGCAAATGAACTATATGTGGTTTCCCGAAGAATGCTGATGGCGTTCATGGACATGTGGCGTCATGTACACGCATTGGATCGTCTTGGAAGAAGTCTACACCGGTTTATCATCACGTGCCGTCGTCAAATATGCGGTCATCACTATTAGCCGAATGTTCCTGGAGGAAAAGCTACAACAAATTATGAGATAAGTTTTCTTTAGTAGGAATGAAACGATTGGCAAGAACGCTCGAGAAGTTGATTAGTTTGTCAGTCCAAGTACTGTTCACATGTCGCACTTTCCGTAAGGCCTGCGGAGGGTGACATATACAGTAAATACGATGATAATGGATCCGTATCTGTCCAGTGGTTTTCAGGACACTGAAAATTAAGCGCTAGTGGAATGAGAATAATTTCTCTAAAGACAATTAAAGCATCCGGTGTTTGAAGAATATTTTGTGTGTGTGTGTGTGTCTTGATACTTATTTGAAGCAAAAGGAATTACATTTTGTCGTTACAAGGACAATGAAATTTTTCTTTGAAATTGGTAATAGCTATTATAAGTTTTTTTTTTATTTTACTGGATACTATATACATGGATTTTTTTATATTTTTGGACAAGCATTAATTGGTTTTATTCTGGTTTTACATTGTGAACTGTAACTTTTGGTTTTTGAAGATACTTCTTCTATGCATTTCTCTTTGGTTACTGATACAGTGTATGCGTAATTTTTCTAAGACATGCATAGTTGACTTCCAATATAATGTTGGTTCCGATTCCTTATTTGACTGCATTTTCTATTTGATTTGCTGATATTATGAGGTATTGGGATGTGTCATAAATGATTTGGGTTATTCTCTTACTTTTTGCATATCTGTAACTGTAACTATTTATTTTAGTTAGTACGTATTTGCCCGCACGCTTCTGGTATATAAAATTTTGTACGCAGAGCGTCCGATTTAGCGTGGCAGAGCTATTTGGAACAAATTAATGATAATATGAATGGTAACATTTAGTTATTGAGGTGTATGAAGCGAGAGGATGGATAGACAGTGACTGATTTAGGGATGTTTATGGAAGTCAGTTTAGTTGAAGGAATTGCAAAGATTGCGAATGGTAGTTAACAACCCTCCGTTGTACCCGTTTGGTAGGCAGTCGCGGCATCCGCTCGCTTCGTGGCTGGAATATTAAAATTTGATCCTTACACCTCATGAGGTGTAGATATACATGAAAACGCCTGGTTCAAGTCATTTCTTTTCACCTTTCTCCTGGCTGATGCATATATGATCATCGCACGTCTCCAGTGTTATGCTGAAATTATACATATATATATGTATATATATATATATATATATATATATATATATATATATATATATATATATATATATATATATATATATATATATATATATATATATATATATATATATATATATATATATATATATATATATATATATATATATATATATAGGTAGATAAGAAGCTTACTGTACACGCAAAGATAACAGATAAGATATTACAGAACTTAGGACTCCATCCACTACGAAGGAGCAAAGGGAGACAGACAGACAGACAGACAGAAAAAAAAAAAAAAAAAACACACGACATGCAAGGCACTTTGAACTGCCAGTTCAGGTTAGATGACAAACTCCAGAAAAGTGGGAAAACACTAAAAGCAGGAACATAAACTTTAGTATGCGTCTCTCTCTCTCTCTCTCTCTCTCTCTCTCTCTCTCTCTCTCTCTCTCTCTCTCTCTCTCATGAACTGATATTTCTCGCCTGAACAAGGCACCCGAAAGAATGTTGCCATCGACAACAGCCGACTTCAGTTTACTTTCTAGGGCGCCGGGAATTTTTTTATGTTTCATACGTACGTAATGGATTCTCTTATGTGTGCTTTATCTTCCTTTACGTTGAAGTTTACACTCTTTTTAAGTTCATGTAACATTATAACACTCAAACACACACACACACATCTATATATATATATATATATATATATATATATATATATATATATATATATATATATATATATATATATATATATATATATATATATATATATATATATATATATATATATATATATATATATATATAGATGGATAGTGTTTGTTGTTTGTTTTGAAGACATCGTTCCAAGGATTATTTAGTTGGGAAATAGATATTTTATCACCATTAGCTTTCGAATGGACACGTATCTTTGAGGAAGGTGTATCTGCCGCAATTGAGCATGGGGAACCAAAAGATGCGTTGGGGAACCAAAAAAGATGAAATTAAGTTGAAACCATAGACCTGTTTCCAAGGTAGAGCTAATATATATATATATATATATATATATATATATATATATATATATATATATATATATATATATATATATATATATTATTGTTACGAGTGCATCTTGGCTGATCAGTTTATTACTTGATTTACGTAATTTTTCATGGCCCTGCATGCCAAGGGCACACGTAACCTGTCACTTGAAGCTACGAATTAACCTCAAAGACAGTCGTTATATTAACCAAAGGTCGCCAGTTAAGGGTAGTTAACCTTAACAAAGAATATTCAAGGAATAAAGCCTTTATGATAAACATCTCCAATTGCGGACGCAGAAAACAATGGATTCGAGACACAAAGAATGCAAAAGTATTAAAATGACTTGCTTCCCCTAAGTCCTAGTTAATCTTACTGGAGTAAACTGGCTGAAGCTAACAATACAATAATTTGGCTTAATCTAGACTTCGTAAACGCGTCTACCGTAAGTGGTGGCTGGAGGATGAAACAAAGGAAGTTGGAAATACAGACGAAGATAAAGTAATTGACGAAGTTTGAACAAAACACAGACTTTACCTTTGACGAAGCGTTGCTGCGCATACAACGGACGATCGAAAGTTCTGGAGATTAATTCGTCACTTCATAATTCTCTAATAGAAGGCGATAGACAGAAAGGACGGAGAGACCAAAAAAAGACGTTTGCTCTCCGCGGTGGCTAAATCTCTCTCTGACCTCGCTCTGGTTACCGCAAGGTGACTGGCCGCATCTTTACACAACGCACCAGACAATCCGACCTTGACAAAGACATCGCCGAATGCATAGGGTAAAGGGAAAGACAGCTTAATACCACTGTTACTGGAGATTATTGAGTGAAAACCCTCTCTGAGGTTTAGGCCCCTAATGCCACCAGCCTATCCCTGCCTATGGGAGGACAACGTCTGTCTCTGCTATGATCATTATTTTTGAATTGCCTGGCCTACCTGTGGGACAGACGTTCTCTGTCGAGGTCATTCTGATTAATATTACTACACATGAAAACATCGAGGGCGAACAGCACTAATATTTATAAATATATATATATATATATATATATATATATATATATATATATATATATATATATATATATATATATATATATATATATATATATATATATATATATATATATATATATATATATATATATATATATATATATATATATATATATATAATATATATATATTATCATAATTAGCAAGAACTCGCTAGCAAATTGCTTCCCGTTTTTCTTTTTTGTTGTTTTCATTTACTGTCGGCGATTGATATTTCGCATGGTCAGAATGCAAGGGATTAAAAACCGATTGTAGGCCACTCCCTTTAAGTAGATAATTTCTGAGGCAAAAATGAATCTGTCTGGTTGTCCTTTTCAGGCAAAAAACCCCTGCAGGCATCAGCTGAACATGACTCAACCCCCCCATGTGTTGGACGTGCCCCCTGCCCCATAGGAGGAGATAAAAGCGGAAACCAAACTGAGGTTCGGTCTCACACGTGCGCTGGATAGGATGGAGTAGGGACGACACCCCAAATCACGGCTATGAGATGCCCTTAGCTACTAACCACGTGGCCTTTCAAAGTATACTTTTCCCCTGTGCACTCCGGCCCAAAACCACATGTTCCCTTGGATGGTGGCCGGACCGATGACCCACTCCATTTGCTTGGAGTTTCGAGAAGCCCCCATCGCCTTGCCCTTTACTGAAGCCCTTGCATCTTACCATGTGGAAGAAAACTCGCCCTCGGAAATCGCAAGTCATCCACGGACGGCTTTCTGCGCTGGAACCAAATCTGCCTCACGGTAAAGTGCTCTGGAATACATCCGTTCAGTCACGCTTGTCCTCATAACATTTACTTAATTTGAGTGCCAGTAATCACCGAATCTCTTGTCAAATGTCCGTGCTCCTCGAGTGTCGGCAGTGCCAAGCTATTATTAATTCATCGAAGCCCCTTGGCACCCCCCTCAGTGCAGCTTCGAATTCATTATGCTTTTGTCTATTTTCAGTACTGGCGTTTAATGTGCATATCTCTCATTTCAGAGGGACCCTATATTGTGGAATCCTCCTGGACTGTGTCTGGAATCCCCACCCAAGTTTCATCCATCCCATAGGAATCCCCTTCAGGATCACTAATCTACTTGCATTCCTCTTTCCCGTACTAATGTTATTTATGTAAATACACTCCTGCAAGTTTGCCCACGTGTTTATGCACTATTTTTCTCAGTAGGAAGAGCCTTACGCTCATAGGAAATTCCCCCTTTTTCCTCTTGTTTTATGTTTCCCTGGCTCCACGAAGTCGGAATCACAAGGCTAAATTATCTGAAATTGTTGGTACCTGTCTCACAGAGAATATTTCAAACTAAATCGCCAGGAAAAAACATAAAAATGCA
>NC_089763.1:28109392-28111892 GCF_040412425.1 Macrobrachium rosenbergii | reverse complement strand
AGGAATAGAACACGTTCAGTAAAGAGAAATCTTCAGTGATTGAAAAGTACAGCCAACACCTAAAAGTGCGAATTTCTAAATCACTGGAAATATAAGCCACCAGTAGGAGACTATTTACTGAGGATTAATATACGATTAGTTCATCAGAGCAGAGATTGCTGGGTACTCAGCTAGTCTAAAATACAACATGAATGAGTCTAGTGGTAATTAACGGCACATGATTCGAATGAGCAAGTAAAAGGCTTCAATAATTACTTTCGCCTGAGGACTGAATTTAGGGAGAGTTTGATGCATAAAGGGTAAAGCCTTTGGTGTTACCTAAAATGCTTTGTAGGTTCTATCCCAATGTACGGCTCTGTCATTGTTTTATATATTAGATATCATGTGTAATTTGTTATAATAAATCCTATCAAAACATAAGGGATTCTGACAATTCTTTGGTGAATGTATGAATGAACCAGTATTATCAAGAAATAGCCTTCGTATAAAAGTTAAAATTCATTTCATTATAAAACTTATCATTCTCTTTATGAACTCCCAAGAAGATGTAGATTCAGCATTTGATGTGAATTCCTTATAAAGAGGGGTTTTTAATAATGAATTTGTTTAGTTAATAGAACTGACATTCACCATTCAGGAAGATCATAACCCTAATTTCAAGGATACATAAAAAATTCTTCATTGATACTTAAAAAAATCGTGGATACATAAAAAAACGTGTATGGATACATAGGCAATTTCATGGATACATAAAAAAATTCATAGAAAAAAATCATGGATACAAAAATTTCAGGGATACATAGAAAAAAATCATGTATGCATAAAAATTTTCATGGATGCTTAAAAAAATTTCATGGATGCATAAAAGATATCATGGATACATAAAAAGTATGTATACATAAAAAAATTTCATGTATGCATAAAAAAATTCATGGATAAAAAATATATAAAAATATCAATTTCAAATGATAGAACAACTATTCATTTCCTTTAAGAAAGGACTCTCAGCTATCTTTGAAAATCGGGGAGACTTGTTTTGCCTGGATCGTAAGGAACTTTCATAACGAGACCAAAGTTATGACAAGGACAGAATTTGGGACATTTTTAGCAAAGGTTAGGTCGCGGAGCAAAATCCAACCCCCTCCCCTCCCCCCTCCCACCACCCAGGAGTACCATCCCGACCCTAAAACCCCGCCTAAGGTCGTCCAAAGGGTCATGCATTTCGCTGACTTAGAAGTCGTTCAGTTACTTTCTCTCTCTCTCTCTCTCTCTCTCTCTCTCTCTCTCTCTCTCTCTCTCTCTCTCTCTCTCTCTCTCGTTATTGATTCTGAAACTATTTTTTAGTCTCTAGACAGTTTGTATTTTCATGATGATGTTGATTATCTGTAATGTTTATTAAAATTTAATATTTTATTAAAGATTTAATTAAATATTTTATTGAATATTCAGCGATTTCAGCAAGACAAGATCTACTGTACATTCGCTCTAACTCATCGACATCAGAATAATATTTTTCCTGCGCAGCTTATCTCACTAGATATGATGAAAACTATAGATAACTAAAATAATTAATGAAATAAATATCTCCCCTGCATAAAACACACAAAATAAATTAAAATCACCAGATTCAACACATAAACGGCAGAAATGTATTGTTGATTAAAAAAATTTGTCAATTGAAAATGAATTTGAACACCGAATTTCATACGAGTCCGGAATTAGATACTATCTTCCTTGTTTTCCTTTTAAACTGTTGTATATATATATATATATATATATATATATATATATATATATATATATATATATATATATATATATATATATATATATATATATATATATATATATATATATATATATATATATATATATATATATATATATATATATATATATATATATATATATATATATATATATGTGTGTGTGTGTGTGTGTGTGTGTTGTGTTGTGTGTGTGTGTGTGTGTGTGTGTATATATTTAGTATGTTTCTGTAATTTTCCTTCCTTTATTGAAGCATTTGTTATATTCTTGTTTTCTTGAAGCACTAAGATAATTCAGCATTCCCTGCAACCTCAAAACATGTTTCATTCCCTTTAACAAGCACTATTGACCAGTAAGTTTATATATTGAAAAAATTCAAACAATGATAAGGGAATCAAATATGAAGTTGGGACATGCAAAATGAAACTAATATTCATAATATTTTTATTTACTTATTTATTTATTTAATTATTTACTTATTTATTTATTTATTTATCTACTTAATTATTTATTTATTTAATTATTTATTTATTTTAATTATCTATTTATTTATATATTTATCGAATTATTTACCTGTTTAATTATTTGTTTATTCTTTTTATCTATTTAATTATTTATTTGTTTATAAATTTATTTATTTATTTAATTATGTATTTAATTATTTGTCTATTTATTTATTTAATTATTTACCTATTTATTTATTTATATATTTATATATTTGTCTATTTAATTA
>NC_089763.1:28099392-28104392 GCF_040412425.1 Macrobrachium rosenbergii | reverse complement strand
ATATTATATAAATATATATATATATAATATATATATATACATATTTTATATATATATATATATATATATACAGATATATATATATATATATACATATATATATACATATATATATATATATATATATATATATATATATATATACACATATACACATAAATATATATATATATATATATATATATATATATATATATATATATATATATATATATATATATATATATATATATATAAAGCTTCACATAGATATCTGGCTTTAAGTTGTGTTGGACTGAACTGATTCTGTTCCTTGTTTAGAAGATGCCTTTGCGTTTTCCCATATCTTGAAAACAGGTGACTCCTCAATAGGGTCGTCTGGCTGTACCAGGGACAATGTTATCGCAGTGAGTGTGGTTGTTTGTTAACCATTTCGAAAATTTTTCTTATATCTTTTATTTTCACGAATCTTGTTTTTCACTTTACGTTACGTATTGCTATAATGTTTACACCTAATCGGGGGTTACAGTTCAAATGCATCGGCCAACCAGAAAACACATAGAACCGTTAACGATATTGGCTGGGCATTTAATTTCATCTACGCACACACACGCACACATACAAGTAAGTTTTTATTTAATGCCAGACTCTATGCAAAAAACGGCTTCCATTGAAACATTTACAATATAGCATTTTTTGCTTAAAGAATTCCTAGAGACCTTTTAATTTTTCAATATTTATTAGCCTGGAGGCCTAAATAATTAGCACACAAACCAACCTGTATATACATTTTATAGTTTCAACGAAGCCTCAAACCATCAATAAACTCCAGAACGCTTTGTTAGGAAAAATAAATAATTAATTGGACAATATTGTTGTTTTGAAATAGTTGAACGTAACATCTCGATATCGCGAACTATGTGAACGAACTGAGTGCATACAATTAACATATATTATAAAAACAAATTGCAAGAATAATCATATCTAAAACTACACAATTACAACGCTGGAAGTTACTAGCTCGAAGAACTTCCTGAAGTGGACTGAAATTCCATCTTCATTCATAAATTACCGGAGAAAATCATGGAGCAATTACGCGTCCCAGAAACCAAAATATTATTAATTCCATTTCCCCTTATATGGAACAGGAAAAGGAAATGGGATTCTTATGTGAAAAAAAAAAGTTATTTGTATGTTGTATTTCATTTCCTCCTTATGGAACAGGTAAAGGAGATGGGATTCAACTTTTCTTATTTAAAAGAGTCATTTGTATGTTGCAGTCGTATTGTTATTCACTTCCAACGTGTGGGAGTGCAATATCGATTCAACGAAAGTTCGAGGGGAAAATATATTACCGGAAAGCAGCAGTCGTGAGCGACATATTCATTACAAGGAGAGAAGCAGACACTCAAACTACTGCTACCCCTTTTTACCTGATTTGCTTGGAACCTTTAGTTCCTCGTTGGACGAGTCGGTAGAGTTCTCGGCTAGCACTCTGCTAGGGCCCGAGTTCGAGTCTCCGACCGGCCAAAGAAGAATTGGAGGAATTTATTTCAGGTGGTAGAAATTCGTTTATCGCTAGAATGTGGTTCGGATTCCACAATAAGCTGTAGGTCCCGTTGCTAGGTAACCAACTGGTTCTTAGCCACGTAAAATAAGTCTAATCCTTCGGGCCAGCCCTCTCTAGGAGAGCTGTTAATCAGCTCAGTGGTCTGGTTAAACTAAGGTATACTTAACGTTACTTGGGTCCTTTAATTTCCACTTCCAGTCACTCGTCTTCTCCCCTTTGCTTGAGATGGTAATTTTCTTAGCACTTTTACGTGTTGTGGATTTTATTATAAATGTACTATATTGATCGTTTTAGGATGAGTCTTATTATATTTTATATATATTCGTCTTTTTACAACTGTGATAATAGGGCGTGGCCCCGAAACGTCGCCAATAAAGCTTTGTAAATTGCCACAAGACGTCTAACTCGTCTCCTTGTAAAAATATATCATTATCCTCACACAAGAGGAGTTCCTCTATTTTCGAACTAACGGAAATCAATGTTTATCTCTTGTTTACCTAACTGTCGTCATATCTGTTATTATTATAAATCCAAAACTACTTTAACCGAGACTTTTTCGTAGTTCCTCTGGGGAGGTAAAAGATCAGGAAAGTTGGTGTTAAGTTTCAATTTATGTATTATCTCTCTCTCTCTCTCTCTCTCTCTCTCTCTCTCTCTCTCTCTCTCTCTCTCTCTCTGTGTTACCCAAGTAAATTATACGTGACGTTACCGCTCTCTGTGGTTTCTTAATCTAAAGCTTTGCTCGTGCTTGAAGCGAACGCATAATAATTAATCAACCTTGTTTACTTCCGCAATGGGGTCTGCTTGCTTCATAAACAACCCCGCGTAAAATATTTAATTCCTTTCTATTTCAAAGCAAACTGGTCTTGAAAAAATATGGAAATACGCATTTATTTCATCCACGGGGGTCAAATAATGTTGTCAGGAAAACTTTATGAACTTCATTAACTTCCGTTGAGACTAAGAAATGTTTTTTTTTGGGACATACAAGTTTGTTAGTGAACAAAAATATTATTAAACGGAATATTCAAGAAAAAAATCTTCCTTACTTTTCAGGAGTGAAGTTAGCTTTTTACACCAGAATTAGTTTGTAGTTTGTGGTTTTGCACATGAAAAAAAATTGAATGGGGAACTCGCTACATGCTTATGCACGATAGTTGTAAACACATTTCTCTCTGCAAGTCTTAACGTTTTTCGACCCATTTCTTTTGATATACCCAGTTTATTCATTCTCTCTCTCTCTCTCTCTCTCTCTCTCTCTCTCTCTCTCTCTCTCTCTCTCTCTCTCTCTCTCTCTCTCTCAGCTCATGTTATGCACCTGTAGACAGACAAATGACCTAAAAATCCAAAGACCAAGAGCAAAAATCTTGATAAAAGTGTTTCTCTCAAAGGCATAGTTAAATGGAGGACATTACACTGAACTGGCCTATTATACGTTTTTTCCTACCGTTTAACACTCTATCCAAAGCATGAAATACCCGTAATCGTCCTTTTAAGCTGCTACGCCAGTTAAACCATTCAACGAAGCTAGACGTGTTAGCAATGAACTCGTTCATTGAAGCCGAATATCTGAATAATCTTTAGAATTCATTCGCTTTTATGCAGCTCTTCTATCGTTCCTCCAAATGTAGCGCCAGCCATTAAAACGTTGGGGTCGACTCCGTAATGTTCTAACTGTAATTTTGATGAAGAAGGAAATTACAGGATATCTACCTGTATCTACAGATGAATACTCGCTCGTACCAGTTACTGGAATTCTTATTCTTTTTTTATATAATAGTCTTTAAAAGGGCGAGTTTGTTGTTATCTGGCCGACTTTTTAATTCGGAACAGAATCACCCGTTAAAATTCCCATTCCGATCTGCAGTGGCTATAAAAACTCCCCTGTAATTCGAAGGCTCTCGTAATGATCCGTAAAACGCAGAAGAGAAGAAAGGATATGTCATAAAAGACTGATGAATTTGAGTGAAGAAAATTCTTTTCGATTTTATTAGCAATGATTAGCCACGAGGATTAAGGTGGAAGGTGAAATCCGAAATGAAAGATATAGTAGTTTCTTGTTTTATTTCCTTTGGATATAAACCAATTTGTTCTTTCATTTGACGTTAGATGCGGTAAGCGTTCTCAGGAGGAGTTACAATGAGTTACTAGGATTAGGATGTCTCAAAAAGTCCTTCCGAGGAGACATCATGTGCTCACTTATCTCTGGGAATAGGTTTTACTGTTTATTCACGGTGTTCTAATGATTTTGTCTATCTTTCTTTGAAACTCTTCCACACCGTTGCTGTTGACAACTTCTGGTGGCAGTTTATTCCATGTGTCACATGTGAAGAAGTACCCCCAATGAGATGTGTCGTGTCTCTGCAGTTCTAGAGGAGGTCAATTCTCGCGTTTCCTTTGAAACCTGTTTTGATCTCCGACTTCATTGTACACCCGGGCTGCTAATTACCCTAAAACCATGTAGTGCCTATGATTATTCACTCCACCTGATGATATTATTAGATACCGGTCACCATCCTTCATCACCTGAAGGAGTTTCTAAGTATAACTTTCCTTCGCCTATGCCTAATGTAAGAGCCGTGTTGTATCAGGTATCATCTCGCCGTTTCTACGGAAGCTAGGGTAAAGTTTGGCTGCCAAACTTGTGGGTGATTTTATACGCGGATTTCAAGGAAAGTTTCAGAGGGTCCGAGAGCTTGTGACACTACGTTTCCATATTTATTTTCTCACGGAAACAGTCTGACGAATCTTAAACATTTTTTTGGAAAGTTGAACGCTAAAACAAATCAAGACAAAACTATATATTGTAGATAAATACATATTTATCAGTACAACAACAAAATGCGTGAATATGTAAACATTGAGAGGACAAAATTTTACATATTCATTGCTGTAACGGGTAGGATATATAAGAATAATACCTTTAAAGTTAAATAAATCAATACAAAACTATATATTGTAGATAAATACATATTTATCAGTACAACAACCTAAATGCGTGAATATGTAAACATTGAGAGGAAAATCTTAGATATTTATTGCTCGAAAAGTAAATAAAAATAATACTTCTAATGTTTCGTTCACTGTGATGGTATTTGACACTATTTTTCTGTCATAAGAATTTGCTAAGTAAAATTTAAGTATTGCTAAAATTTTTGTTACTGAAAGTATCTTATTCAGATGTCATTTGAAGCTTTGATTTTGAAATATTGAAAGTTTTGAGAAATAAAAAAAAAATAGTTTTGTAAATGTAAAAAAAAAAAAATAGGTATCAACTAAAAAATTATTTGATTTCTCTTTTGTGTGGGAAACGAGAAATATTGAAGAGTTTTGTAAATAAAAAAAAATTATTGATATCTAAAGCTTTCTTTTTGTGTGGGAAATGAGAATTATTGAATAGTTTTGTAAATAAAAAAAAATTAGATATCAGTTTTCTAAAAAAATAGGTATT
>NC_089763.1:28086892-28094392 GCF_040412425.1 Macrobrachium rosenbergii | reverse complement strand
TGATCGTGCGTCTGGCACCGCTATAGGTGCCAACAACACAGGCCACCACCGGGCTGTGGTTGAAAGTTTCATGGGCGGCGGCTGAGAGTTTCATGCGCCCTGGCTGGGAGTTTCATACAGCATTAAACGCAGTACATAAAACTCGATTGTGCCGAAGAAACTTCAGCGCATTTTTTACTTATGTTCTGTTTTTTCTGATTTCTTTTTTCGAATTGAAAGGTCCTGAACCTTTCGGTTCATAGGTAGTTTCGAGTAATTTAATCTAAATTTCAGGTTTAACTTCTGAAAATTAGATATATTTATATTCATAAATTATGGAACTTTTCGCTAAGAAAACCAGCTCTCAGTTTTTCCTTGATTCCTTTGAATTCATTTCATATTGGGGTTACTAATTTCATTATTGTTATCCTTCACATATTGTTTTGTCCCTACATTCATTGAATCATCAACATTGATCAATAATGTTACCGTGATTGTTCATACATTTAACGATCGATTGTGGCTAGATCTTTAAGCATTGCCTGATTTCGTACACATCTGTACAAAATAAAGAAGCGAAGAAGTTGTTTTATATTATTAAATGATGTTTTGTCACGAATGCCATAAAGACAAACAAATAGCAAATTGGTGCAAATTCGCTCAAAATATCCGTCATATACATCACTTATAGATCGCCTTCGCAAATTTGATGAACACTGCAGTTCATGTGTCCGTATCAGACACGTTCTGAATCCGTAGATACCAAAAACGAAATCTTTAAAGATATATCCAGAGAACGAACGCGCAGTTATAGATATTCAAGCCTTCGTATATTTCTTGTCGCAAACTGAGACATCCAAGTCTCTTGAAAGCCGGAACGCAAGATGATCCTGTATTGAAGTCTTACAGTCAAAATGTGTGGGTGTGTCTGAGAGAGAGAGAGAGAGAGAGAGAGAGAGAGAGAGAGAGAGAGAGAGAGAGAGGCCTTGGCGCATTGCAAAGACTAATACTCATAAATCTTGTTTTTGGACGTGAGGCAATGCATATTAGCCGAATGTAATCTGTTTCCAGCACATGTTGAATTTGGCTCTTCGAATTTGGCGGATTCGAAACCTATCTTTTTTTTTTTTTTTTTTTTAGAAGAGTAAGTTCATGTCACCATTTGGAAAATAAATAGATAAAATTTATACTAACTATTTAAATAAAATATATACAAATTAAATAAATATATGCATAAAGGAATATGTCAATATAAATAAGCAAATGACTGAAAGGAAAATGTAAAACGACCTTTAAAAGACACTTAAAACTGAATCGATAAAGGTCCTCGTGTGTTTCTCCCTTCAGGAAAGCCGTAAAGTGGGTCACAGATTCCCCTGTAGAATATTTTACGTTAAGAGACATAATATTCTCATGGGTCGCCAGAGATGGTGACCAGGTATGGGTTGGGTTAGATAGGCCATTGGTGTCTCAGGGAGACGTGATTTTCGTTTCGTGATTTTAAAACGCTGTCAGTTAGGATTTACTATTAAATCGAGTTAATAAACACGTTTTTATAGAGAATTAATAGTTTTCATTTTAAACAAAAGTAGTTATAAATGATCTATGATGTGATGGTTTTAATGATTTCACAGTAGAAATAGGTTAAAAAAGTTACGTTTTTAGTTTAGACCACTGAGCTGATTAATAGCTCTCGAAGGATTAGATTTATTTTACGTGGCTAAGAAAACTGGTTAAGCAACGGGACCTACAGCTTATTTAATGAATCATTATGACGAGAAATGAATTTCTATCACCAGAAATGATTTTTTATTTTGGCTATGATTTCGAACAGCTGGGCCAACAAATAGAGCTCTACCCACCTCTCCAATGAAGAACAGGTTAAAAATACGAAATTATGGAGGAAGGAAAATATATTCTTTTTCCACTCTGTATTGTGCGAATGAAATCATCAGATGGAATAAATTGTGTATTAGGAAAAAAATCGACTTCATCTTTTATTCACTGAGTTTGCACGTTCTACCAATATTCCCTTCCATGTCGGCTTTGCATGTGATGTTATATTCAAAAGAAAGTTCTCAGTTGCATCATTCTTTTTCTTAGAAAGGTTACCTTTGCTTTTCATTAAAATTTAAATCATTTAGTAACTTAAACGTAATTTTGTTCACTATTGTGATGTTCAGAGCGAATTCAGTTTTTTTATGAAATAGTCCAAATGATTAATAAATAATTCGCCTATTCATAAGACAAGCATTGGATTTCACTCCAGACTTTACTACCATTCTACTGATTACTTTTTAATACGGTCTCAAGAAAATAAAATGTTAGAATTTTCTTAGCAAATTCTTATGAACGGAAAAGTAGAGTTAAATATCCCAAAAGAAATGGTTCATTAAAGGTGTTATTCTCATACAGTTTTTATAACAAAAAAAGATGTATGATTTTTTCCTTATACAGTTTACATATTTATGTATTTCTTTTATTTCGATGGCAAATGCGTCCGTATCTACAATATATAGTTTGTCTTAATTTATTTTAACTTTGAAGTTTCCAGTAATATGTTTAAGACTTGTAAGACTATCTCTGTGAGAAAATAAAATTGGAAACGTTGGTTCACAGTATCTCGTAAACTTTCCTGAAATCTGTGTATAAAATCAACCACAAGTTTGACGGTCAAACTTTACTCCAACTTCCGTAGAATCGGTGAGATGAAAGCTGATACAACACGACCCTTACATTAGGCATAAACGACGGAAAGTTTTACTTAGAAACTCCTCTAGTTGATAACGAATGGGAAGCGCTCACTAATAATTAAACAGAAGAGAATAATCATAGGTCTATCATGGTTTAGGGGTAATGAACAACCCGCTTATGCTATGCAGTCGGAAAACAAAACAGGTTTCAAAAGAAACGCCAGAATGGACCTCCTCTCGGAAGACACTGAAAGCATCCAACGTCAAAAAAAAAAAAAAAACAAACAAAATAATTTGTATACAAAGAAAATAAAACAAGAAACTGATATATCTTTAGCTCTTATTCACCTTTCACCTTAATCATCGTCGCCCAGTCTTTCTCCTCTATTAATAAAATCGAGAAGAATTTCCTTCATCCTAAATCATCAGCCTTTTATGACATATCCTTTCTTCTCGTCTACGTTTTACGGATCATTAAAAGGGCCTTCGAATTCCTGAGTGGGTTTTTATAGCCGCCAGAGATCGGAATGGGAATTCAGACGACAGGTGATTCTATTTCGAATTAAGAATTCGGCCAGATAACAATAAACTCGGTCCTTTAAAGACTTATAAAAAAGCGAATAAGAGTTCCAGCAACTGGAGCAAGCGAATAGCTAATCTGTATAAATTCATCCTGCAATTTCATTGTTGAGCAGTTGCAATTTGGACATTACGGAGTCGACTTCAGCGTAGTAATGGTTAAGGCTGCATTTGAAGACAACGACAGAGTAGCTGCGTAAAAGCGAATGAACGCCAAAGATTGTTCAGACATCAGGCTTCGCGGAATGATTTCTTTGCTAAGATATCTTGTTTTATTGAATGATTTAAGTAGCTGTTAAGCCGCTTAAATACTTCAAGAACGGTTACTGGCATTGGATGAGGAAGATAAAATGTGCGATGGCAGCAAAAAGCGTATAATGGGTCAGTTGAGTGCGATGTCTTCCATTTGACAGGTTTCATCAACAACTTTTGTTCTGGTCTCTGGATTTTTAGGTCATTTGTCTGTTTGAAATTGCATGAAATCAATATGAATACTAAAGAGAGAGAGAGAGAGAGAGAGAGAGAGAGAGAGAGAGAGAGAGAGAGAGAGAGAGAGAATCAATGTGAATACTAAAAGAGAGAGAGAGAGAGAGAGAGAGAGAGAGAGAGGGAGAGAGAAAGAGAGAGAGAGAGAGAGAGAAAATCAATGTGAATACTAAAGAGAGAGAGAAAGAGAGAGAGAGAGAGAGAAAATCAATGTGAATATAAAAGAGAGAGAGAGAGAGAGAGAGAGAGAGAGAGAGAGAGAGAGAATTTTGAATACTAAAGAGAGAGAGAGATCATAAAATGAAAACCTATAACTGAATAATTAACATGGGCTTTTGAAAGAAAGGGGACCAATAACGTAAGACATGTACAGAGAGAGAGAGAGAAAAAGATAGTGTCTTGCTTAATTATAAAGTGAGTTCTCTATTAAATTTTTATCATGGAAAAATTACAAACTAATTCCGGCGCAAAAAGTAAACTTCATGACATAAAAAGGAAGGAGTATCTTTAATGAATATTTTCTTTTCATAATTCCTTTGTTTTCTAAGAAAACTATGTCATCGGTAGTTGATGATGTTTATGAAGTTCTACTCATTTTAATATTGGTGTGAAATTCTACTAATTTTAATATTGGCTTTCGTTGATGAAGTACTACATGAATACTTCCATAGTCTTTGAGACCCGTTTACTTTTGAAATGAAAGGGGTTTAAATATTTTACGCGCATGCGTTGTTTATGAAGCAAGCAGACCCCACCGCGGAAGTAAACAATGAGACCGATTAATTGTCATGCCTTCGCTTCAAGCACAAGCAAAACTTGAGATTAAGAAACCACAGAAAGCGGTAACGTTATGTATAATTAACTTGGGAGAGAGAGAGAGAGAGAGAGAGAGAGAGAGAGAGAGAGAGAGAGAGAGAGAGAGAGATTTTTAATTGAACTGAATATAGAGTTTAGGCCAAAGGCCAAGTACTGGGACCTATGAGGTCATTCAGCGAGAGGAGGTAGGTCTGGAAGGTGTAACAGGAGGAAAATCTCGCAGTTGCACTGTGGAGTATTTGTTAAGAGAAGGTGGAAAGCGAGATGGAAGAAACGTAATATGAATGGAGGTACAGTAAAAGAAACGAAAGTGCACCCCGCGAGGTGCACTGACGGCACTAACCCCATACGAGAGAGAGAGAGAGAGAGAGAGAGAGAGAGAGAGAGAGAGAGAGAGAGAGAGAGAGAATACTTAAACCTAGAACGTAACACCAACTTTCCTGATCTTTTACCTTCCCAGAGGAGACACGATGATGACTCCATTACACTACCTCAGGATTCATAATAAAAGCTATTATGCCAATTAAGCCAACACGTGTAAATATTGTTTTCCATTAGTTCATGAATAGAGGCCCTCCTCAAGTCAGGCCACTGATTTATCTCTCGCAATAATTTCTGTTAAATTGAGATTTTACCCTCATACGTGCTAAGTGAAAGGTAGTACAACATGTGAATTGAATTGAATTGAATATAGAATTTAGGCCAAAGGCCAAGCACTGGGACTTATGAGGTCATTCAGCACTGAAACGGAAATTAACAAGAAAAGGTTTGTAAGGTGTAACAGGAGGAAAACCTCGCAGTTGTACTGTGAATCGATTATTGGGAGAAGGTGGACAGTAAAATGGAAGAAAGTGAATATGAAAGGAGTTACAGTAAAAGGCACGAAAGGGGTTGCAGCTAGGGGACGAAGGCACGCGGCAAAGAAACTTAAGTAATGCCTACAGTGCACCACATGAGGTGCACTGACGGCACTAACCCCACTACGGGGAGTACAAAATGTGTGGCACACAAATTAACTTTTTCAACACAAAAGTTGAATCTCTTATTCTTTTCCTACTCCATATAAATAGGAATTGAAATTAATTATATTTCTATTTCTGGGAAGCGTAATTAGTCGATGAGTTTCTCCTGTAATTTACGAACGAAGATGAAATTTCTGTCCTTTTTAACAAGTTGATTGAGTTATTAACTTCCAGTATTGCAATTACATAGTTTTAGATGTGGATATCACTGGTATTTGTTTTTGAAAATAAAGATATATTGTTTGAATGAATGCACCCAGTTCATTCCGATAGCTAGCGATATCGCGATATATTTTATTCTGTTAATATTTACAAGCAACAATAGTCCGTTGTCCAACTGAGTAATTATATTTCCAGGTCGAACGTTCTGTAGTTTATTAATGTTTTGCGGCTTCGTTAGACTGTGAAATATATACCTAGATTTATCTGAGTGATACTTATTGCGACCTCAGGGCAATTAATTTGAATAGTAAATAAATTGTTTGCTTGGAATTGTTTAAGCAAAAATAAATGTTTCAGTGTCACTACGCTTTAGTTTTCTGTAAGAGAAAACTATTGCGCCGGCTTTGTCTGTCCGTCCGAATTTTATTCTGCCCGCACTTTTTCTGTCCGCCCTCTGATCTTAAAAACTACTGAGGTTAGAGGGCTGCAAATTGGTAAGTTGACCATCCACCTCCAATCATCAAACATACCAAATTGCAAGCCCTCTAGCCTTAGTAGTTTTTATTTTATTTAAGGTTAAATTTAGCCATAATCGTGCTTCTGGCAACGATATAGGATATGCCACCATCGGCCCGTGGTTAAAATTTCATGGACCGCGGCTCATACAGCATTATGCCGAGACCACCGAAAGATAGAAACTTCGGCACATTTTTTACTTGTTTCTTATAGAATCTAGCATCAGTTGCGCAGGTGTGTGTTTCTTGTTTTTGTGTGTGTGTGTGTGTGTGTGTGTATGTGTGTGTGTGTGATTGTACCTGCAAGGGGTTGGGGGAGCTGGAGGTACATGTTCACAGCCGATATCATTAACGTTTCTATCTTGTTTGCGATTGGCTGATGCATTTGAACAGTGACCTCTGATTAGTTGTAAGCATTATGCGCTTCAGCCAATCACGACTGGTTTTAGTGACATTTGCCTCCAACTTCTAAAAACCAGTCCATGCGTAAATTATCATCCTAACTCATTTCTCATAACTAAATTAGGTTATTTTCTTCATAACTGGATGAAGCGATTCTGATGTTCAGAGTCTTTACAATGAATAAAACATGATTTTGCTGAAAGAAAAGAGACCATGGAAACAAATTTAGAATGTTGCAAAACTCAAAGTAATATGTATAGACGTCAGTTATGTGTACTATGCATTTATCTTTATGGATATAACTTCAAGCAAACATAGGAGAAGAAATCTCTGCTACATTTGAGATACTGATTATTGTTTTCACAAATAAAGAGGAACTTCAAAAAACAATGATTATAATTTTGTAATAGTGAGTTCAGTGACGATTAGTTTCTCCTGTCAAATTTGCTCCATAAAGGATATAACATTTCATCAACTGATCAGAAAAAACCTGTGCTTACGGTGAAATGATAAAACAGTACGTGAAATAAAAAAAAGCTTCATGAAATTAAAGGATGTAAGAAATATATTTTAACGTAAAGAAAAGTTTTTGAAGTTGTTTACAAAGGACCACACTGTGATAGCATTGTCCCTTCCATAGCCAGAAGGTCTATTCAGGATAAAGGCTTCTTTTAAAAATGGAATAGAATCAATTTAACATAACACAACCTAAAGCGAGATAAAGCATTAAGAGATAATATATATTAAGATAATATATATATATATATATATATATATATATATATATATATATATATATATATATATATATATATATATATATATATATATATATATATATATATA
>NC_089763.1:28079392-28081892 GCF_040412425.1 Macrobrachium rosenbergii | reverse complement strand
CTTATTGTGAGTCCAATACAAAACAGTACCTGTGTCTCAAAGGATTCCTGCCCCGAACAATGCAGTATTTGGATGTGACAAGGGGAGATCTCTCACGTCCATTTCCTTCGATAATGAGGTTATGGAACTGGTCATCCTCATTCATGAAATCAATTGAAATACTATAAAATGCAGATTAATTATTCACTTGGTAATGGGGAAAGTGAAGGGCATTCAGGGGAGACATAAAACCATGAGTCTCTCTCTCTCTCTCTCTCTCTCTCTCTCTCTCTCTCTCTCTCTCTCTCTCTCTCTCTCTCTCTCTATATATATATATATATATATATATATATATATATATATATATATATATATATATATATGTATGTATGTATGTTTGTGCGTGCGTGTGTGAATGCATGATTGTGCTCGTGTGCATGTGGCTTCTAGTACAGCAACAGTGCAAGCTCCCTCCCTCCCATCAACCTTCCGTTCCTTCGTCAAATTTTAATCCTTCACTTTGTCATCCCTTCCTGCTTTCTATACATCATGCAATGTAATCACGTCGCTTCCCCTTAATTAATTACTTTCCATCCTCCCCTACGTCACCTCTCTCTCTCTCTCTCTCTCTCTCTCTCTCTCTCTCTCTCTCTCTCTCTCTCTCATTAGTCTCTTACCTCGTCATATCAGCTTTTCAAATATTTTCCTGAAATAGAGCCTCATTTCGCTTTTGCCTGAGACTGGGGCGCAAATTTCACAAAAAAACTAAGATTTCACATTTTTATTTTGTAAACGGCAAAACGCATACACATACATACACACACATACACATATATATATATACATATATATATATACATACACATATATATATATATATATATATATATATATATATATATATATATATATATATATATAACACCTCCAGGAAAAATGAAAAACGGATTGTCAACAGTTTTCAATTTTTTCCCGGTGGTGTTTGATATGCAGAATAAAGTGAAAGAGTGATTATCAGTATAATCAGTATATATATATATATATATATATATATATATATATATATATATATATATATATATATATATATATATATATATATATATATATATATATATATATATATATATATATATATATATATATATATATATATATATATATATATATATATATATATATATATATATATATATATATATATATATATATATATATATATATATATATATATATATATATATATATATATATATATATAATATACTGATAATCACTCTTTCACAGAATAAATCTTGGGAAATGAATAAATCCCGGTAGGTAAAGTGCCAAGCTGATAATACACATTAATTATGGCGTATATATTTCATTAACGAAAGTTTATCTGCAGGAAGAAAATGATATTAACAATATATAAATGCTTACAATGTTTTGTGATAATATTTTCAACTATATCATTTTAATTTACCAGTTAGTTATTCCGTCTTATTTCACAGATTTTCATATTTCTTTTTATCTGTATTCTCAGTTATTTATTATTTAAAAAGCAAAGCATTTAAATTCATCGCAATATATACCCCCAGGATGAAAAACTATCCAGGATGAGATTAGAATATCTCTGATATCAAATGTTTTGTCCAAAACAATATAATTTGGCTTCTATCGAGAAACATGAATTTTAGTTTTCTGTAAGAGAAAACTATTGTGCCAGCTTTGTCTGTCCGTCCGCACTTTATGGTGTCCGCACTTTATGCTGTTCGCACTTTTTCTGTTCGTACTTTTTCTGTCCGCCCTCAGATCTTAAAAACTACAGTGGCTAGAGGGCTGCAAATTGGTATGTTGATCATCCACCCTCCATTCATCAAACGTACCAAATTCCAGCCCTCTAACCTCTTCAGTAGATTTTATCTTATTGAATTTTAAGGTTAGCCATGATCGTGCATCTTGCACTGCTATAGGTGCTAAAAACATAGGCCAGCACCAGGTCGTGGCTAAAAGTTTCATGGGCGGCGGCTGAGAGTTTTATGGGCCGTGGCTGAGAGTTTCATAAAGCATTATACACTGTAAAGAAAACTCGATTGCGCCGAAGAAACTTCGTCGCATTTTTTACTTGCTTTCCCTAACACAGACCACCCCGGCTGAGAGTTTTATGGGCCGCGGCTGAGAGTTTCATAAAAAGATTACTTCGTCGCATTTTTACGCTGTAACAGGCCACCAAAACTCGAGTTTTGCTACGCTGTAAAGAAAACGATCGAAGTCTCATTTTTACTTGCTTTCCCTAACACAGACCACCACGGCTGAGAGTTTATGGGCCGTGGCTGAGAGTTTCATAAAGCATTATACGCTGTAAAGAAAACTCGATTGCGCCGAAGAAAATTTTTACTTGCTTTCGTAACACCCATTTTTTTGGGCCGCGGCTTGCTTTTCATTATTTTTGAAAACTCGATTGTGAAGAAACTTCGTCGCATTTTTTTATTTCTAACACAGACCACCCCGGCTGAAGGTTTGGCTGAGAAAATTA
>NC_089763.1:28066892-28071892 GCF_040412425.1 Macrobrachium rosenbergii | reverse complement strand
ATGTAGCATTTCCTTCCGGGTTTGGCGCCCACGCTTTTATTTTTGTGGACATGATTAGTTGTGACAAAATCCTGGTGTGTCTCAAATATCGCTGCCAGACGCACGATCATGGTCAACTTTAACTTTAGATAAAATAGAAGCTACTGAGGGTAGAGGGCTGCAATTTGGTGTTTTTGATGATTGGAGGGTGGATGATCAACATACCAATTGTCAGCCCTCTAGCCCCAGTAGTTTTTAAGATCTGAGGGCGGACAGAAAAAAGTGCGGACGGACAGACAAAGCCGGCGCAATAGTTTTCTTTCACAGAAAACTAAAACGAATAATGATGAATATCTGAAGGTGAATCAATCCACTTGCTGTTCATGATGCGTCTGAATTGACGCTTGAATCGACTGAGAGACGAGAAATGATTTGCTATTCTTTCATTAGTTAGTGGATGAATTAGTCAGTGGTTGGTTTTAGTTTCTTCTATCTGTTTTTTCCCTTTACTTCTTCTTGCTTCTTGCTAATGAACACCATATTCTTTGGAAGATTGAATTTCAAGTCAGTGGCCCCTGTGGTGGGCTTGTTCCATATCAATAGGTTTCGTCTAATAATAATAATAATAATAATAATAATAATAATAATAATAATAATAATAATAATAATAATAATTTAGTCCATAAAGAGTCATGTGCTTCAGGATATGGCTTCTCGTTGAAATATAATTGAAAACCTCCTGAGCGAAATAAAAAAAAAATAATGATAACCAAACAATTAAACCGTAACTGCTGTGCCTATGATATAAATGATAAACTGAAGGAATAAACCTTAGCTGCAGACAATCATCTTAATTTTCTCGATAACAATACAGTCCGGAATAACTCTGTTTACGAACTAGAGCATGGAATTAGGACAGGAGTGAAAACATGTATTGCAAGATTAATGTCATGTTTGCAAGCAGGCGAACAACCACTTCACAACATGGCAATATATTAGCAAAGTCTTTTCTCCTCGCAACGAAAGGGAGGCAACGAACTCGGCCCACGACAAGCTCTGCTCAATGATGTCATTCATTTTCCACGGATAAAGTTCAGGTCTGCACTGCTTTGATAAAGACGGGAATCATCTGTCCGTATAAAGCTGCGGAACAAAGCTCCGTTATGAGACAAATGCTGAATTTATCCTTTAAGATTCTCGGGTTATGTCCGAGAACCATTCATTCTTCGCTGTCGCCTGAGGGTGAAAAGTAATCGTCTCCAGAAAGCAGAAAAGACCTAATGTTTTCTCTGGAAATGTTTTTCCATAAAAAAATATTTTTTTTAGCAAAATAAATTCGACGAACATATGGGCAAAGTCAGCGGTTTGTGGTTGAATGTATGATGAAAAATGTTTGTATAAATACACGAATCAATCTGAAGACATATGAATTATAGCAATGCTGAATACGACATTCAAAACAATTTAAAAAGTCGAGTAACTAGCCATTTTCCTCTTTTATTTTCTTCTAGACATTCTTGAACCTTTTAACAGACGAAGGAAGACCTTGTCAGCCACAATACTAACCCAATATTACTCCGAAGGTTTGCAATCTGTGATGGTGAATTGTGCAAATGCTTCCAAGAGTCAGGATGGGAGTTAGCCAAGACACTGAACGGTAAAACACTGAGATGTTGAACACTCTTTATGTTTTGCAACCTGTTTGCTGTCACTTTTATTCATACTGATTCAGCATTTTCTTTCGGACGAAAATGTGCGCACAAATCGAGAGAAGCATCTGAAGAATTCTGAGGCGAGAAATTGACAAAAAAGAGGCTACAAACAATAGTCCTTTTAAGAGTTCATTCGCTCTTAAGTTACGCGTGACATTGCTGTCAATAGCTATATGTTTCAAGTTTCGTGCTTTTCACCGAAAAAATTATAACTCTGCCTCGCCAGAGCAACAGTCTGGTACTGATAAAATATTCCTACGACTGAAAAGGACGGTATCAACTTCCACAGATGAGTAACAATACCACCCATTAATTTCCTGTCTATTTAGAAAACTTCCTAGTCATTTAGAAAATCAGAGCAGTTTTCATTACTTATTTATTTATATTCTCTGAGGAGTAGAATCCAAATTATGCAAATACCTTCAAGAGTCAGAGTGAAAGTTAGTCGAGACATTGAGCGGTAGACATTGAGATATTCAACACTTTGTGATCTGGATCCTGTTTTGCTATCACTTTTATTTGTATTGATTCCACATTTTTCTTCTGGAGGAAAATGTGCTCCCTAACCGCTAGAAATTAGAGGAATTTTGAGGCGAGAAACAACACAAAAATCAGGTTTTAACTGATTTTTGAAATGACCAAAAGAAAAAATGTAATTACGCAAGAAAAAATCCAATTCATACCTTTGATTTCTCAAATGGACAAACAACGGCTTACAAAACAATTGTATCTTGAACCAGCTCAGCCGCTGTGGAGTTACTGAAGAGTTTGGTGCACTAATTGCCAATTTAACGTTAACGTATTTTTCAGCGAAAAAAAATTAACTTTGCCTGGCCAGAGTGACACTTTAGTGCTGGTTTAAGGGATAATATCATAAGTGAAGCTTCAGGAAGGGAGAGAGAGAGAGAGAGAGAGAGAGAGAGAGAGAGAGAGAGGGGTGGGGGTGGAGTTATGAGTAGAGATATGATCGTATGGAGAAACAGTCATAGTTGTAACTTCTAAAGTTGTTAGAGAATCTCTCTCTCTCTCTCTCTCTCTCTCTCTCTCTCTCTCTCTCTCTCTCTCTCTCTCTGGAATCTATCAACGATTTTTAGAATCTTTACTTCCATTAACGGTCTCTTACGCTAGTTATAATTCATTAATGATAATATGCTTTCCGCAGGACCCACTAAGGCACGTATAGACCAGACAATATTGTCACGCTTTATTTTACTGGTAGCCTACCTGTACCCTCATTATTTAACAGCGTCGATTATCTTGTTAAAAAATAATAGCCTATGTCAAAACTGTAAGTTAATTTTTTTAACATAGACAAGGATAAGAGCTTCAAGTAATTAACACTTCTATCTTTGTGCTATTTTAAACAAAATCTTAGATAAACATGACATAGATTGTAGTGAAGATTATCCAAAATACCTCAAACGTTCAATAAATGAAAAGGAATTTGTCCACATGTAGCCTGTAGTTATGCGCTGTATGTATGTATGTGTATATATTATATATATATATATATATATATATATATATATATATATATATATATATATATATATATTAATATATATATATATATATATATATATATATATATATATATATATATGTATATATATTACATTTAAAAGTATTAATACTTTATACATGTAAAGAAATTTGTCCTTATGTAACCTGTATTTATGCGCTGTATGTATATATGTTACATTTGAAGCATTAATTTTTCATTCATGTACATAGCTGTCACATTCCTGTTTGTTGTGACAGCAGTGTGGTGTTCAGTGCTGGTAATGTGTTTACTCAAGTGATTAAGCAGTGACGCGCCAGCGCTCAGCTAATTAGAGTCCATTAACCTTGTCGCTTAGTGTCAAGCCACGAGACCGGATATTGAATGTTGATTTCATAGTGTCTAGAGTTTAAAAATTACCTCTGCAAATGTTCATCGTATATTGTCAAGCATAAATGTTCTGATAAATTTTCCCCGTACACTTAGCATAAATAAATTAATATCGTTTTATGCCAATATGCCTGTAAACAACTTACAGGCTTTTTATATTCGAATAGCAAAATTGGGAAGACAATATTCACTATCATAAACTACCTTTCGGTGGTCTCGGTATAATGCTACATGAGCCGCGGCCCATGAAAATTTAACCACTGGCCGGTGGTGGCCTATCCTATATAGTTGCCAAAAGCACGATCATGGCCAACTTTAACCTTCAATAAAATAAAAACTACTGAGGATAGAGGGCTGCAATTTGGAATGCTTGATGATTGGAGGATGGATGATCAACATACCAATTTACAACCCTCTAGCCTAAGTAGTTTTTAAGATCTGGGGCGGACAGAAAAGTGCGGGCAGAAAAAGTGCGGACAGAAAAAGTGCTGGCAGAAAAAGTGCGGACAGAAAAAGTGCGGACAGAAAAAGTGCGGACAGAAAAAGTACGGACACAAAAAGTGCGGGCAGAAAAACTGCGGACAGAATTAAGTGCGGACAGAAAAAGTGCGGACAGAATAAAGTACGGACGGACAGACAAATCCAGCACAATAGTTTTCTTTTACAGAAAACTAAAACGTTAGTT
The DNA here is from genome assembly GCF_040412425.1 of Macrobrachium rosenbergii. NCBI lineage: Eukaryota > Metazoa > Arthropoda > Malacostraca > Decapoda > Palaemonidae > Macrobrachium > Macrobrachium rosenbergii. Next base: position 28,067,625 of record NC_089763.1, on the reverse strand, counting down.
TTCCTTCCTAGAAGCGTTTGTTCCCTAGCCCCTGCAATATATTCCTCCTCCGTCGTCCTTTACCCTTCGGTTATCAGGTTTCCTTCCCTTGATGCATAAGAGGAAGCCTTATGCTCTGAAGATCCCTAGCTATTATCATGTCATTAATTTCGGCTACTTCAGAGTTTCCTCTTCCACGCTTCCAACACTATTAGAAGTTTACCGGGTTGTTCTTTTCATTTTCTGTAATGTTATCTTGTATGTTTAAATTTTTTAATCATCAGTGTTATCTTGTATAGTTCAAGTTTTTAGTCGTGAGTGTTATGAGTATAAGGATTTAAATCTTGCGAATATATTACGAAAAAATTATAGGATATCACTTTCGTTGTTTCCCCTCTACCAGCTATGTAAATATGAAGCTATTCATGCTGTAAGAGAGAGAGAGAGAGAGAGAGAGAGAGAGAGAGAGAGAGAGAGAGAGAGAGAGAGAGAGAGAGAATCTTCAATAATTCAAGAAAATTCTAAATATTATTATTATCTGGTAAGAGGATGTGTTGCTTTCTTATTATCAGAAGGGGTTAGAGAGATGATTGTGTACTTACAGATGGGGAACACATAAACAAGGTATTAGATATCATACTTTGCAGGACTATACACGCGCACACACACATATATATACTGTATATATATATATATATATATATATATATATATATATATATATATATATATATATATATATATATAAATAACT
>NC_089763.1:28060493-28066392 GCF_040412425.1 Macrobrachium rosenbergii | reverse complement strand
TCTTTCTAGGTGCCAGAGTGAGTTTTATAGAACAATATCCCTTTTCTAGAGGTCAGAATGAGTTTTATAGGAACAAAATCCTTATTCTAGGTGCCAGAGTGAGTTTTATAGGAACAAAATCCTTTTTCTAGGTGCCAGAATGAGTTTTCTAGGGACAAAATCCTCTTTCTAGGTGCCAGAGTGAGTTTTATAGGAACAATATCCCTTTTCTAGAGGTCAGAATGAGTTTTATAGGAACAAAATCCTTATTCTAGGTGCCAGAATGAGTTTTACAGGAACAAAATCCTTTTTCTAGGTGCCAGAATGAGTTTTCTAGGAACAAAATCCTCTTTCTAGGTGCCAGAATGAGTTTTATAGGAACAAAATCCTTTTTCTAGAGGTCAGAATGAGTTTTAACCTAGGAACAAAACCCTTTTTCTAGAGGTCGGAACGGGTTTTATAGGAATAAAATCCTTTTTATAGAGGTCAAAATATGCCTTATAGGAATAAAATTCTTTTTCTGGAGGCCAGACGGTGTCTTATAAAATTGAAATCCTTTTTCTGGAGGCCAGAATGAGTTTCATAAGATCAAAATCCTTTTTTCTTAAAGGCAGAATGTATTTCATAAGAATAAGATAATTTTTCTAGGTGCCAGAATGAGTTTTATAGGAATAAAATTCTTTTTTCTAGAAACCACAATGTGCCTTATAAGAATAAAATAATTTTTCTAGAGGCCAGAGTGTATTTCATAAGAATAAAATCCTTCTTCTAGGTGTCGGAATGAGCCTTATTAAACTAAAACCTTTTCCTAGAGATCAAAATGAATGTATCTTATAGAAATAAAATGCTTTTCTAGAGGCCAGAATGTGTCTTAAAAGAATAAAAAACTTTTTCTAGAGGCCAGAATGTGTCTTATAAGAATAAAATCCTTTTTCTAGAGGCCAGAATTCTTATAAGAATAAAATCCTTTTTTTAGAGGACAGAATGTATCTCATAAGAATAAAATCCTTATTCTAGAGGACAGAATGTATCTTATAAAAATAAAATCCTTTTCTAGAGGTGCCAGAATGTGTCTTATAAGAATAAAATCCCTTTTCTAGAGGCCAGAACGTGTCTCATAAAAATAAAATCCTTTTTCTAGAAACCAAATGCATCTTATAAGAATAAAAACCTTTTTCTAGAGCCAAAGTGTGTCTTATAAAAATGAAATCCTTTTTCTAGAGTCCAGAATGTGTTTTATAATAATAAAAACCTTTTTCTAGAAGCCAAAGTGTGTCTTATAAAAATTAAATCCTTTTTCTAGAGTCCAGAATGTGTCTTATAAGAATAAAATCCTTTTTCTAGAGGCCAGAATGTGCCTTACAAGTATAGAAATCGTTTCCCAGTGGCTCGTCTGTATTTTATAAGATCTTGCAATATATAAGATCATACAGAAACCTTAAGTAACAAATATCGTTCAATATACAATTCACTACACCTCTGGAATAACTTACTTGTATAGCCTATATATATATATATATATATATATATATATATATATATATATATATATATATATATATATATATATATATATATATATATATATATATATATATATATATATATATATATATATATATATATATATATATATATATATATATATATATATATATATATATATATATATATATATATATATATATATATATATATATATATATCTGTGCGTGTATATGATCCTTTTGTAACGCCCTGTGTCCTAGTTAAACTCAAAACCAGAATGACCGTAGTGAACTTGATCAAGGTCACATCTGGGACGGGAAACATTCTGAGAAGTTTATGGTCTGGTTTTGGCCAACCCCCCCGGAAAAAAAGTGTTGGCAAAGACACCAGCAACAGGATAATAAAGTTATATAAAGGAACGTCCCTTGGAAATGACCTTTATCTTATAGAAACACCGAGGCAGGTAAATAATAGAAAAGTATATCGGAATAATGGTCTTTTTCGCCGGAGAGAGAGAGAGAGAGAGAGAGAGAGAGAGAGAGAGAGATGCTATTATATCCAATATACGAAGACATATCTTATATATCTTTTCTGTTATGAATGATCCGGAGAATCGCTTTTGATGTCATCACGGATAAATGATATTAGCTGACTGACGGAATAATTCGTCCCTCAGGACAGCGAATGTCTCCTCGACTGCTTGCAAGAGGAGACCCCTTTGCAGTAGAGAGAGAGAGAGAGAGAGAGAGAGAGAGAGAGAGAGAGAGAGAGAGAGAGAGAGAGAGAGAGATTTCAGGAACCATAACACTGGGGAGAAATTATTATATCACAGTATTAGCATTCATTTACGAAAATAATTCTCTATTAATCGGGTGATAAGAGAGAGAGAGAGAGAGAGAGAGAGAGAGAGAGAGAGAGAGAGAGAGAGAGAGAGAGAGATTTCAGGAAACATAACACTGAGGAGAAATTATTATATCACAGTATTAGCATTCATTTACGAAAATAATTCTCTATTAATCGGGTAATATAACAAAGAGAGAGAGAGAGAGAGAGAGAGAGAGAGAGAGAGAGAGAGAGAGAGAGAGAGAGATTCCAGGAAGCGTAACACCGCAGAGAAATGATTTTATCACAGTATTAGCATTCCATAGCGAAGCTCATTCTTTATGAATTAGGGAATAAGAGAGAGAGAGAGAGAGAGAGATTGTTCATGATTTGCCCTGAAAATATATTTTTGAAGAATTATAAGGTGACTTTTATCATATTTTTATGTGTAACATTTCATGACCTATGAATTAATAGCTTCCAATGTAAGTTGTTTTATTCCCCTATTTAATTCCAATGATTATTTTCAAACTTTAAATAAGTAAAAAAATGCTCCGAAGTTTCTTCGGCGCAATCGAGTTTTCTGTACAGCCGCTACAGTGTATAAGCAAGGCCATAGAAAATAGATCTATCTTTCGGTGGTCTCAGTATAATGCAGAATGAGCCACGGCCCATGAAACTTTGACCACGGCCCGGTGGTGACCTGCGCTATACCGTTGCCAGAAGCACAATGATGGCTAACTTTAATCTTAAATAAAATAGAAACTACTGAGGCTAGAGGGCTGCAATTTTGTATGTTTGATGATGGATGATCAACATACCAATTTGCAGCCCTCTAGCCTCAGTAGCTTTTAAGATCTGAGGGCGGACAGAATAAAGTGCGGACGGACAGACAAAGCCGGCACAATAGTTTTCTTTTACAGAAAACTAAAAAAAAGGCTGTTGTTTATGACAAATAAATAAGTACTTAAAATGGTGATTTCTTATTTTTCTATCTCAAAATTTCAAAAAAAGATCAAAAAGGCTATTAAACAAATATTCAGTAAAAGCTTCCTCGAAACGCCGAAAGCCAATAATAATTTGATATATTTCAGTGACACATCCTCAACACCACGAATACAATTATGGGCTTTTAATTTAGTAACTCAAGTAATTTTAAATTCATTGGGTTTAAATACAGAACTGCAAGTCATTTAATGTCCTTAAATGTTACATATATACACTGACTCTGTGTATATGACCAATCTATTCCTTCAACGAACTTACATAATCATTAACTTTTCATATGTGACCTCAAGTCATGAAATATCCCCTAGTGTTACATATATACATTGGCTCTGTGTATATGACCTCAATTTATTCCTTCGAAGAACATAAAATAAATCATTAACTTTGCATATATGACCTCAAGTCATGTAATATCCTCTAGTGTCACATATATACATTGGCTCTGTGTATATGACCTCAATTTATTCCTTCGAAGAACATAAAATAAATCATTAACTTTGCATATATGACCTCAAGTCATGTAATATCCTCTAGTGTCACATATATACATTGGCTCTGTGTATATGACCTCAATTTATTCCTTCGACGAACATAAAATAAATCATTAACTTTGCATATATGACCTCAAGTCATGTAATATCCTCTAGTGTCACATATATACATTGGCTCTGTGTATATGACCTCAATTTATTCCTTCGACGCAACGTAAGTGATTGGGTTTGATCTAATTGCATAGAATCAAAGTCCTTCCTGAGTCAAAGCATATATATATATATATATACATATATATATATATATATATATATATATATATATATATATATATATATATATAATTTCAAAGGATTTTTTCCACACGGAAGATAAAATAAGAGATATTTGATAGCAGATTTCCCAGAGATTATATGTCACAGACGAGAAAATCAGAGATGATTTTAATGTGTCGTTTTTTGAAAGCATTTTGAAATCACTTCAGTCTTTTATGTGGAATACCATTCTCACAATTCACTTAGCTTATTTGCAAAAGTAGTATTTTTTCTTGTGATGATATGGAGATGTATCAGCGAGGAGAACAACGAAAACAATAACATCATCAGCATTAATGATATAACAGTAATAATATATCCTCTTAAAAAAAGGACATAAATAAATGGTCCCATTCATCCTCTGAATTAAAAATAATAATAACAATTCCACGCTCTTCTGAACAGTCTCAGTTCCACCCTTTTGCTTAGAAACATAAGAGAGAGAGAGAGAGAGAGAGAGAGAGAGAGAGAGAGAGAGAGAGAGAGAGAGAGAGAGTTGTTGGTTCGATCTATCGTATTATTTTGCAGATCTGAAAACTTGCATAACATAACACAATTCACTTTTAATATGTGATAATTACAAGAGACGATGAGATTTTTATGAAACAGGTGGCATAAAGAAAAACACATATACTGAAACAATTCAAGAAAAGGTGATATGGGAAATAAGGAAATAAAAAAGTTCTTACCATATATATATATATATATATATATATATATATATAATATATATATATATATATATATAAATATACTATATGAATATATATATATATATATATATACATATATGTAATGGGCCATAAAACACTGCTTCAATATATTTCCACTTCCTCCTGTTCCCCTGTTCACTGGTAAAATATGGACAGATGACGTGTTACAAGCGTATAGAATACAAAGCATATGTACAGTAGGTTTGGCAATAAGTCTCGGGTGGTATGCAGGTGACCGGTGACCCAGGAAGAAAGGAAATTAACCTATTCCCTGGTGTTTTTGATTCATTAATTATTATATATTATATGCATACATATACATATACATTTATGTATTACACACACACACACACACACACACACACACATATATATATATATATATATATATATATATATATATATATATATATATATATATATATATATATATATATATATATATATATATATATATATATATATATAAATTTCTGAAATTTCACTCATCAAGATCGAACCCAGGTTTTCAATTGGAAGGCAAGGGCGCTGCCCATTAGGCCATGCAAGTCTAAAAGAAGTTGGAACCTGAGAGCAACTGCACCCAAGGAATTACCTGGGCAAGCTAACTGCTTGCATACCAGCGAGTTTTCCCCAACTTCCCGACTCTTTTAGGCTTCTGTGGCTTAGTGACCAGCGCCCTTGCCTTTCAATTGAAAGACCTGGGTTCGATCCTGGTGTGAGTCAGAAATTTATTTCTGTTCCACACGTGATTGTATGTTGATTATACACACACACACACATATATATATATATATATATATATATATATATATATATATATATATATATATATATATATATATATATATATATATATATATATATATATATATATATATATATATATATTGTATATATATACATATACAGTATATGTACATACACACACATACACACACACACACACACACACACACACACATATATATATATATATATATATATATATATATATATATATATATATATATATATATATATATATATATATATATATATATATATATATATATATATATATATATATATATATATATATAT
>NC_089763.1:28040493-28055493 GCF_040412425.1 Macrobrachium rosenbergii | reverse complement strand
GTTTATATGGTAACGAATCATGGGAAATATTTTTTATATATTTTTTTTTGAAATGTAAAGATGCTTAATTTATATGGCAACGAATCACGGGAAGTGTTTTTTTCATTTTTTTATAGAAATGTAAAGATACTTAGTTTATATGATAACAAATCACGGGAAATATTTTTTTTTATTTAGAAATGCAAAGATGTTTATTTTATATGGTAACGAATCATGGAATATATATATATATATATATATATATATATATATATATATATATATATATATATATATATATATATATATATAATATATATATATTAGAAATGTAAAGATGTCTGGTTTAGGTGCTAAAGAATCATTGGGAAATATCGCAGAGAATTACTTGTGCTGCATAAACTGTAGATTATTTAGAAATGTAAAGATATTTGCTTGAAATATTGTAGAGAATTACTTACGCTACATAGACTATATACTATGTAGAAATGTAACTCTGTTAAGTTTAGGTGCTAACGAATCGTGGGAAATATTGCAGAAGGTTATTTCTGCCAAATAAACTATATAATAGATTAATAGATTAATATCCCACGAGGAAATGTCGAAAACGTTCTCTTTCATCAACAATCACCCGATGACTGTCACGAGAGAGAGAGAGAGAGAGAGAGAGAGAGAGAGAGAGAGAGAGAGAGAGAGAGAGCCGCTCACAAAGGATGAGGCGTTGCAAAGCCTGACAACGAATGCTTCGGTGACGTGAGGCGGGAAAAAGAATGTGGATGGTCTCCGCGTCTCTTTCTAAGCTTTATTTCCCTGTTGTTTTCTGGGTCACGTTGGATTACCCCCCCCCGCCCCCCGAAACCCTTTCTTTTCTTTTGTTTATTTTTAGTTGCCTCCCACCCACTCACATTCCTTTCAAGCTGATGAACATCTGGTATTCCTTGCCAAATCACAGCGAGGGAAGAGTATCGGTAGCACCGGGCTGCTTTCGAATTTAGAAGGTACAGTTCGATTTCCATGAAAATCCCATATCTGTGTTATCTGGAAATTTGAATCTTTAATGGAGAGAGAGAGAGAGAGAGAGAGAGAGAGAGAGAGAGAGAGAGAGAGAGAGAGAGAGAGAGACTTAGATTTTGTTGTGGTCATTGCAAACTGTAACATTTGCTTTCACTATTATTATGAGTGTTGTTGACGAGTTTCAATACAAGAAGAAGAAGAAGAAGAAGAAGAAGAAAAAGAAGAGAAGTCTCCTTCAAGGACCAAGACGAAAGGTTTCTTCTCACCCACGCACCTACTCCTCCATTCCCATGACTCCAATGGACGGAGGCCATTCCTGAAAGGAATTGCTGTCGGAATACAAGCACCGGGATTTCCATCTATTCCTGGAAGATCACTGCGGTGACACTTTGACCACCAGTAGTCTGATACAACCAGCAATTCATAGTTCAAACCTTCTTTCCCTCCCGGGTCGGAATGACTTCGATTTCAGATCACAGATGGCGTTTGTGAAGTGCTTCCAGTGAGGCTGGATATCCTGGAATGGGATAGAAGGATCCTGGACGGAAGACCAGGGGGAGTGAGACCTCGGGTCATTGAGGAATTAAGAGGGTGTAAGGGAGGTATTGTTCTGGAAGGATGGAAAGGGATTGTACTGGGATTTAAGGCTAAAGATGGGAAGCTGGAAATTGGAGTACATTCATCCCGACGTGAAAAGAGGAGAGATGATGTTACGCGTGAATGGGATAAACAGAAAATGTTATAAGATATAAAAAAAATATATATTGATAGCAACATTATTAATATTCATGGAAAAAAATAGAAAAAATAATGGAATTTTACAGTGATAAAAACAAATGAACCAGATTACCAGTAACATAAACTGAAAAATTAAGTCTGTACGAATCAACAATACGTAGAAAACGAAGTAATAAAAAGAGAGAATAATTAATGAGAATAATGGCACAAAGAGAATAAAAGCACTTTGATAATATCAAAGGAAGTAAGTGTTGCAACATGAAATACTTTGTAATACAACTTACACTATCAAAGGAAGTAAGTGTTGCAACATGAAATACTTTGTAATACAACTTACACTATGTAAAATTAAAGACATATATCACCTGAGACCTTTTCCATCCAAGGTAAAAACTGTGACACGCAAAGGCTTAGATAGATAGATAGAAAGATAGACAGAAAAATATGGGTCAGTATAAATCAAATGCATTTCTTTTCTATTTTCACTTATTCCTCACTTTGAGCAACGACGTCCATTTTCTATTTGTATTTCAAATGCGATTATTTACCGGAAGTGATTGTAAATTTGCCAGAGAAGATGCGACGTTTCAATCATGTAACTTTTTTTTTTACCCTGGACAAAATTAATAGAATAGTTCTATTGTTTAGGAAAAGTACACGCCGACAGATAGACATATATGTATATATAAGTATAAGACGCATATGTAAATACACACACACACACACACATCTATACATATACATATATATATATATATATATATATATATATATATATATATATATATATATATATATATATATATTATATTTATATTTGTGCATGTTTGCTGTAAGTAAAAGCTAAATTTGTACTTAAGAGTAATTACATTTCTTGCTGATATATAAACTTATTTCATTTAGATGATGCTGACAAACGTATCCGAAGTAGTGAAGTACTGTACAGTATATAGTTTCCCGAAAGGTAAACCAAACACTTTCATACTTGGACATTCGTGGTAATTTCATACTTGTATATTCGTGGTACTTTCATACTTGAACATTCGTGATACTTTCATACTTGGACATTGTGGTACTATCATACTTGGACATTCATCGTACTTTCATACTTGGACATTCGTGGTACTTTCATACTCGGACATTTTGGTACTATCATACTTGGACATTCATCGTACTTACATACTTGAACATTCGTGGTACTTTCATACTCGGACATTATGTTACTATCATACTTGGGCATTCATCGTACTTTCATACTTGGACATTCGTGGTACTTTCATTCTTGTATATTCGTGGTACTTTCGTACTTGGACATTCATGGTACTTTCAAACTTGTGCATTCGTGGTACTTTCATACTTGGACATTCGTTGTACTTTCATACTTGGACATTCGTGTTACTTTCATTCTTGTATATTCGTGATACTTTCATACTTGGACATTCGTGATACTTCCATACTTGGACATTCGTGATACTTTCATACTCGGACATTGTGGTACTATCATACTTGGACATTCATCGTACTTTCATACTTGAACATTCGTGGTACTTTCATACTTGGACATTGTGGTACTATCATACTTGGGCATTCATCGTACTTTCATACTTGGACATTCGTGGTACTTTCATTCTTGTATATTCGTGGTACTTTCATACTTGGACATTCGTGGTACTTTCAAACTTGTGCATTCGTGGTACTTTCATACTTGGACATTCGTTGTACTTTCATACTTGGACATTCGTGATACTTCCATACTTGGACATTCGTGGTACTTTCATACTTGTATATTCGTGGTACTTTCATATTTGGACATTCGTGGTACTTTCATACTTGGACATTTGTGCTACTTTCATACTTGTATATTCGTGATACTTTCATACTTGGACATTCGTGGTACTTTCATACTTGGACATTCGTGGTACTTTCATTCTTGTATATTCGTGATAATTGGTACTCGGACATTCCTGGTACTTTCATACTTGTACATTCGTGGTACTTTCATACTTGGACAATCGTGATACTTCCATACTTGTGCATTCGTGGCACTTTCATACTTGGACATTCATGATATTTTCATACTTGGTCATTCGTGGTACTTTCATACTTGCATATTTGTGGTACTTTCATACTTGTACATTTGTGGTGCTTGCATACTTTTGCATTCGTGGTACTTTCATACTTGGACATTCGTGATACTTTCATACTTGGACATTCGTGGTACTTTCATACTTGTGCATTCGGTTTACTTTCATACTTGGACATTCATGGTACTTTCATACTTGTACGTTTGTGATACTTTCATACTTGTGCATTCGTGGTACTTTCATACTTGAACATCTGTGGTACTTTCATACTTGGACATTTGTGGTACTTTCATATTTGTATATTCGTGATACTTTCATACTTGAACATTTGTGGTACTTTCATACTTGTGCATTCGGTGTATTTTTGTGCTTGGACATTCGTGGTACTTTCATACTTGGACATTCATGGTACTTCTATACTTGGACATTCGTGATACTTTCATACTTGCACATTTGTGGTACTTTCATACTTGTGCATTCGTGGTACTTTCATACTTGTGCATTCGGTGTATTTTTGTGCTTGGACATTCATGGTACTTTTATACTTGTATATTCGTGATACTTTCATACTTGGACATTCGTGGTACTTTCATACTTGTGCATTCGGTGTACTTTCATACTTGAACATTCATGGTACATTCATACTTGTATATTCGTGATACTTTCATACTTGGACATTCGTGATACTTTCATACTTGTATATTCGTGATACTTTCATACTTGCACATTCGTGGTACTTTCATACTTGTGCATTCGTGGTACTTTCATACTAGTGCTTTCGGTGTAATTTCGTGGTTGGACATTCATGGTACTTTCATACTTGTATATTCGTGATACTTTCATACTTGGACATTCGTTGTACTTTCATACTTGTATATTCGTGGTACTTTCATACTTGGGCATTCGTGGTACTTTCATACTTGGACATTCATGGTACTTTCATACTTGTGCATTCGGTGTACTTTCATACTTGGACATTCGTGGTGCTTTCATACTTGTATATTCGTGATACTTTCATACTTGGACATTCGTGATACTTTCATACTTGTATATTCGTGATACTTTCATACTTGCACGTTCGTGGTACTTTCATACTTGTGCATTAGTGGTACTTTCATACTTCTATATTCGTGGTACTTTCGTACTTGGACATTCGAGGTACTTTCATACTCGGACATTCGTGGTCTTAGTTTATTTATGGAGTCGAAAGCGTCCCGAAAATATGCCTATCGAAAAAAAAAATTCTTAAGCATATAGCGATGAAAGTTAGAATTGTTTCTAAATCATTAGTTTATGTGTCTCCCCTTTTAAACAAAAGCTATTTGAATAAAACAGGTTTACGAGGGTTCCATAGCATTTAATTCTCAGATTCGGTTTGCTCATTCTATTGAACTGCGTACATTTCCTGCACCTTTCTCTGAATATATAATTTTCTAGATAGCAAACATTCTTTGACGTTAATAGAATTATCCCAAAGCTGTTATTTCATATCTCCCCTTTTTTTTTGCAAAAGTCATTTGAATAAGACAGGTTTACGAGGGTTCCATAGCATTTTATCTTTGTGAAATAATGTTTGCGATTTAATGTGAAAGATTTGACTTGTTCATTCTCTCAAACTGTAAATTTCCTTGAATTTACGATTTTCTAGACATACAGCACTCCGTGACATCATTTTTAACGGGGCCTATAAGGAATATAGGTTTCCCGACCGAAAAACTTTTATGGTCCCGAAATGGCGTCTCTCGATGGAGATCCCATGAAAACTTGATAAACAACGCTATCGATGTCAGAACTGCTATCTTTGTAGTTTAACTTTTTCATTATATCAGTTAGTAGCTCTGTTCAGTTTGCTTTATTATCCTCCCTCCATTTTCCTGTGCGTTTTGTAGTCTAACTTTTGCATTGATCTTGCACTTTGCTGCTTTATTCACTTTGCAAACCAGCCACTTTGTTTAGTATCGCCTACAGGAAAAATGTTTGAAATGTATTGTAGGCTAATGAAATTGGGTGAATTTTGACACACTTCATCATTTATTGTAAGAATTTTTAATCATTGGTCTTTGAAGTAACAATTGCAAGAAGGTTTGTTTTGGTTTCCTGTGTGACAAAGTTCACTTTGAAGCCAGTCTTACTCTTCTGCAGCTTAATTCGATTTGGTGTTTAGCGATTTTATCCAGTTTTCAATTTAGCTGATTCATTCGATTTATAAGCAAGCAGCATTGATCGGTTTTTTAAAGCAGTCGCTTCGTTTAGTCTGCGATCGAATGCTTGCATTTGCTTTGCTGTATTCCTTCTTATATAACCATTTGTTCGGTTTGTTATTTAACAACTTCATTCATTTTGCTCTTTTGCTATGTAAAAGCTTTGTTTAATTTCCTTGCTCGAACTCATGCGCAAAGTCGACCTAGCGAATCCTGGTCTGATTATCCAAAGAGAAATCAGATTCTAGAATGTTACAACACATATCCATCTGGACGTTAAAATCAGCACTTATTTTTCGTAAATTTTGTACTTAGCACTCACTAAGAAATCAAAAAGACTTGGCAATAAAAGTGTCTGGTATTTCAAGTAACCTAAAGGATTTACTTGTATAGTGGATGTTTAAAAGATTTCTGTTATCATTAAAAGAAAAGGACGTAAAGGATGCAAAAAAAAAAAGTTCTACTGGATAGATTGAGGGAAAAAATTATTGGTGAAAAAGGACCTCAGTATCCGGGAAACAAGAGTTCACACTAGATAAAGTTTAACGGTGCAGTGTTCTTGGGTGGTTTTATGAGCTACTGATGAAGCCTTCTGCTAGGCCCGAGTTCAAGTCTCCGGCCGGCCAGTGAAGAATTAGGCGAATTTGTTTCTGGTGATAGAAATTCATTTCTCGGTATAATGTGGTTCGGATTCCACAATAAGCTGTAGGTCCCGTTGCTAGGTAACCAATTGGTTCTTGGCCAAGTAAAATAAATCTAATCCTTCGGGCCAGCCCTAGGAGAGCTGTTAATCAGCTCAGTGGTCTGGTTAAACTAAGATATACTTAACTTGATGAAGCCTTTGTGAAGGCTAATATTGTGGTTTCCTACTCAGTGCGTTCATCCACGATTCAGCAGTTAAAGTGTGGCAGTAATGCGTTCATCCACGATTCAGCAGTGAAAGTGTGACAGTAAGTGCGTTCATCCACGATTCAGCAGTGAAAGTGTGACAGTAAGTGCGTTCATCCACGATTCAGCAGTTAAAGTGTGACTCATCCACGATTCAGTTAAAGTGTTCATCCACGATTCAGCAGTTAAAGTGTGACAGTAAGTGCGTCCATCCACGATTCAGCAGTTAAAGTGTGACAGTAAGTGCGTCCATCCACGATTCAGCAGTTAAAGTGTGACAGTAAGTGCGCTCATCCACGATTCAGCAGTTAAAGTGTGACAGTAAGTGCGTCCAACCACGATTCAGCAGTTAAAGTGTGACAGTAAGTGCGTCCATCCACGATTCAGCAGTTAAAGTGTGACAGTATGAATGGAACTGTAACCACTGTCCTGTCTTTCCTCGAGATCCACCCCCTGAAGGGCTAAACAGCTTAGAGAGAGAGAGAGAGGGAGAGATTTGGAGAATTTATACGAATGCCGTGCATAAAAACCCCAAGACCTAAATGCATGTAAATTCATGTAAACATAAATCTATACATACTTGCTGGTTCAACATAACGAGATCCATTTACAGAAACTAAGGGACTAGTAAACAAGTGGTTGGTATACACAACAAGATTATTTCTCCTTTGAAAAGCAGAAGCCATTATCTGAGTAAATTGGATTAGAATTGCAAACAGTAACCGCCAAGTAAATGCATTAGAGAAAACCTTTGACGCTTAGAACATATGTTGAGTGAGGATATTTCATTCCGCTGTTTCCACAATTATTATATATTTCTAACAAAATGTGAAGCGCCACTTGCAACGGGAAACTAATAACAGATTACCTGCAATAGAGAATCATTATAAGATCATTTTAAGCCAGAAAAAAGTAAAGGAGACAAGACTTTGCTAAGCAGATAAATGATTTTTGGGTACCTTTTTTTTTTCAGAAAACCAATTTAACCTTTGTCCCTCCAAAACAACCATGTCCTCTGCTTTTCCCTGACGCACAGGAAAATAAAGTAACTTATTCATGTCTTCGCTGGGGAAAATAGGAAGGGTAAGTTTCTACCTCATGCAAAGGGAAAATTAAATTCATTTCAATTTCGTGAAATTTTGGAAGACATGTATTCGCGTTTCAGCCCGCCTTAATGAATTGGATGACTTGAGTGACTGCGCATGCGCCTCTTTCAATTTCGTCGTTATTAAATGTATGTCGTGCATGATGCGTTAAGTGCTGCCGGAATGTTTAGCGTTGTGTAATTGGCGGTATGCAAATTTAATATGGCATTTCATTAACAAAATGGTAGTCCATTCCTATTCTCTGATGTTTATAAGCACCGTTCGCTTCCTCCATTTTTATCATTTTTTCATCGTGTGTCTGTCTTTTATTGCATTTTCCTTTCCCCTAAACTTACTCATTTTTTTTTTACTTACCTCTTACCCTCCTCGACACCTCTTACCTCTTATTTTTACTCATCTCCCTGCTTTCCTCTTCCTCCTCTTCCTAGTGTTCCTCTTCCTCTTAGTAATTCAAACTTAGCGTAATCGGCACTTTTGAGTAATCGTTTTCGTTTTGAATTTTGCTAAACGTATGCTTAGGTACAAACTAGGTTGTTCTTTTCAGTCATTATTCAAGCATTTGGTTCATCAAGAACTAATACTTATTTATCTTATATTATGAGTCAATCTAGTGAGTAGATATTGAGTAGAAATGTCAACAAGTTGATGAGCTAAAAGGAACGCACGCGCGCGCACATACACACACGCACACACATATATATACTGTATATATGTATATTTGTACACACACACATATATATATCTATCTATCTATCAATATCTATCTATCTATATATATATATATCTATATATCTATCTATTTATCTCTCTCTCTCTCTCTCTCTCTCTCTCTCTCTCTCTCTCTCTCTCTCTCTCTCTCTCTATATATATATATATATATATATATATATATATATATATATATATATATATATATATATATATATTATATATATATATATATATATATATATATATATATATATATATATTTGTGTGTGTAACTATTTGTTTATAAAGAAACAAATCAGATTGCAATCCCACATCCGCGATCCAGCCCAAATCCATCTTTAAGATAAACAGTAAAAGTTCCGCAGAATGGACCACACAAAACCCCCTCTTACAAAGCTTCCATGTCTTAATTTGCAGGACCACCGTCCGCGTATTTGTCCTCTGTGATATATCGGGCGAAATAACGACCTTCCCTAACATGACCTAAGGGAGCCATTTTTCACTTCTATGAAAGGCGCCCGGTCGAGAGATTTCGAAAGGAGAATTGTTGATAAACTCTAAGGGAATGGTCTTCCACGTTACGAGGAAAGGAATGGTCGAGAAAGAATGGTTTATAGTTTTTGTATTTGGTCAGTAATGTGTAGTTGAAGTTGTATATTTTCTATAGTTTGATGAAGGTTTTTTTTCAAATTCTTAATAAAAAATGTTTATTCTGTTCTGAGGGAGTATGCTTAGCAAGTTAATAGCTCTTTTAGCTTAGGTCTATTTCATGAAGTTTTTTAATTTTGAATAATAACTTGAAAATTTGGACTTTTCAATGCATTCAAAATAATGTGGTTGTGAGATCTGTAATTTCTGTTATAGCTATGCAAAAAAAAATCTTGAAGGCACTTTTAAAATGGTAGAAATTAACTTATTGATATATTAGGTAAATATTTAGGCAATACATGACAAGGAAATCGCAGTAACTATCTTCCAGGTATAAAGGCCTTAATTGGATTCATTGCTGCTCTCACTAGACTCCTGACATCTGCTGCAAGTTTGTAGGTACCAAATTTTTGGAATGGGGCTGCGAGCCTTAATCCCAAGTCCTCGGGTGTTTCCGTTGATGGCTTCTGGGATTCTGTAGTGGTTATCAATCCAAGAGTTACGTCTTCGTAGACCTTGGTGGTAACCCATCCAAGGAGAGATTTGACTCAAATATCTGTAGTCACTGATTATCACCCACACGAGTATTGACCAGGCTTGAAGTTGCTTAGTTCCCTTGATGGGAAAGTAAGCAACGAAGGAAAGTTACTGATGGAAAGTGACTCATAGCATTATAAATTTATCAGGCCGAGTTTCATTTTTCTGTGGTCCACTGTACTGACAAATTAGGTCTCCGATGAGGTTTTCTCATTTATGGTTGGCTAAAATGGGAGTGTAAGCTTTTTAGTTTTCTGTAAAAGAAAACTATTGAGATGGCTGTCAGTCTGCGCTTTTTCTGTCGGCCCTCAGATCTTAAAACCTACTGAGCTAGATGGCTGCAAATTGTTATGTTGATCATCCACCCTCCAATCATCAAACATACCAAATTGCAGCCTCTAGCCTAAGTAGTTTTTCTTTTATTTAAGGTTAAATTTAACCATGATCGTGCGTCTGGCACCGCTATAGGTACCAACAACACAGGCCACCACCGGGCTGTGGCTGAAGTTTCATGGAGCGCGGCTCAGAATTTCATGGGCCGTGGCTTAGAGTTTCATACAGCATTATACGCTGTACAGAGAACTAGATTGCGTCGAAGAAACTTCGGCGCATTTTTTACTTGTTATAGTATTAGGCATATGTAATTCAAATTATTCCAAACTAAATCCGGTCCTAAAAATAAGTTTATGAGCTTCAAAAGATCACTACAAGTACAGAACTCTTTGACAGTGTAATAGCCCATTAGATATTTCATATATCTTTGAAGTCAACAGACATCTGCATTGCAGATGTATAAATTTCTTTCTTCTTTGACAAATGAGGCGGGTTAGTCAACACCAGTGCTTGGGAGACTTAGAAAGTTTGTGCACAATTTTTTTTTTTTTCTTTTTATTACGGCTAGGCTTGAAATGAGCTATTTTACCTACATTGCTAACCTTTACAAAATATAAAAACAAAACTTCTAAGTTTTATAAAGACGAGATCGTGACGAAACGTCGGACGCAATCAAAATAAATTAAAGAAAAAAAAAAGCTCTTAGAATATCGAATGAATATCGAATTACACTTTAAGACTTGTCTTTACTTCTACTAAAACTCTAGAGTTACGAATTGAGTAACATCGCTATTTGTCGAATATCTAAGTTCCTCGCTGGACGAGTTGATAAAGTTCTCGGCTAGCACTCTGCTATGCCCGAGTTCGAGTCTCCGG
The DNA here is from genome assembly GCF_040412425.1 of Macrobrachium rosenbergii. Taxonomy (NCBI): domain Eukaryota; kingdom Metazoa; phylum Arthropoda; class Malacostraca; order Decapoda; family Palaemonidae; genus Macrobrachium; species Macrobrachium rosenbergii. The sequence continues at coordinate 28,044,378 of NC_089763.1, read as the reverse complement.
CCGGCCAATGAAGAATTAGAAGAATTTATTTCTGGTGATAGAAATTCATTTCTCGGTATGATGTGGTTCGGATTCCACAATAAACTGTAGGTCCCGTTGCTAGGTAACCAATTGGTTCTTAGCCACGTAAAATAAGTAACCCTTCGGGCCAGTCCTAGGAGAGCTGTTAATCAGCTCAGTGGTCTGGTTAAACTAAGGTATACTTTAACCTTGTCGAATATCTAAGTCCAACTTTCCACAAATTCGTAAACGTCATTCTACACTAATGCATTTTTGATAGTTGTCATTATTACATTACTGTGATTTAAAAGAAGGTGACATTTACTAATGGCTTCATCTTCAACAGTATGGCGACATCTTTATGCCAGGTAAGTTCAAAACAGATGCTACCCATTTCCTTGTAAATCTATTCACAATCTTCAATTAAAACCAGATAGGCTGGACTCCTGTTAAAGTGAGAGAGAGAGAGAGAGAGAGAGAGAGAGAGAGAGAGAGAGAGAGAGAGAGAGAGTCTGCAGAAATCTTATTCCCGACGAAGGCAAACTTGTGCTTTAATTGGGGGACGCGGAGACATTTTTCAAGCATTCATGAATTCAGCCTGAATGAAACGGCACTAGTGGGGGAGCTTCATGCTTTATTCATCCAAAGTTTGAAGATTTTGCCTTCATCCAGGCAATGGTGGATGTATGCCCCGCCCCCCCCCCTTTTTTTTACGTGTCTTGAAGCAATGGCATGAAATTTCATTTCATTTTATGATTTTACATTTTTTTTATGTTTTCCGGGAGTAAATGTATATAAATATTTTTTTATCCTATCTTGACTTCCTGTTATTAAAACCTTGATTATTTTTTCCACTTGCTTGCTATGTGGGTTACTCTGGGCGTAAATGTATATATATTTTTTTTTATTTTATTTTCTCTTCCCTTCAATAAAATCTTGCTTGCTATCTGGGTTACAGCTGCCATTTATTTTTCTTCTTCTCTATTAATTCTCCTTCCATCCGTCTACCTTTTTCTCCCTGACTTGTCCCACTTCCTCATCATCCAGCATTATCCTTCTCCTCTCTTCCTTCTATTTTCTCCCTCCTTATCTGCCTCTCATCTAATATTTACGGTAATCAACGCGTTGGCGCAACCTTCGAGACGTATTTTGCATAACACGGCCAGAAAGGAAAAATTCTCCCCTGACGTTCCGTCAAAAGTTTAATTGCTTTATGCAAAAGGACAGTGATTAGTGTTGGGGGAGGGATGCCACCCCCTCTGGGGCATGACCCTTTGGGACCAGTGTTGTGCCATCATACTCCTCCACCACGACTCCCTTCACCACAACCACTCACCACAATCCCCCACTGCAACCCTCCACCACAACTCCCTTCACCACAACCTATCTCCATTCTCCACCACAACCCCTCACCACAATCCTCTACTACAACTCCCTTCACCACAACCCATCTCCACCACAACCCCTCACCACAATCCCCCACTGCAACCCTCCACCACAACCCATCTCCACCACAACCCCTCACCAAAATCCCCCACTGCAACCCTCCACCACAACTCCCTTCACCAACCCACCTCCATCACAACCCCTCACCACAATACCCCACTACAACCCTCCACCATAACTCCACAACAGCCCCCACTACAACCCCACCACAACAGTTCCCTCCAACACAACCCATCTCCACCACAACCACTCACCACAATCCCCCACTGCAACCCTCCACCACAACCCCTCACCACAATCCTCTACTACAACTCCCTTCACCACAACCCATCTCCACCACAACCCCTCACCACAATCCACCACTGCAACCCTCCACCACAACTCCCTTCACCACAACCCATCTCCAACACAACCCCTCAACACAATCCCCCACTGCAAACCTCCACCACAACTCCCTTCACCAACCCATTTCCATCACAACCCCTCACCACAATACCCCACTACAACCCTCCACCACAACTCCACAACAGCCCCCACTACAACCCCACCGCAACAATTCCCTCCAACACAACCCCCCACCACCGCCACCTCCTTCACAACAGCCCCCTACCACTACCCCCGCCACAACACCACCCCTCCACCACAACCCACTCCACTGCAACCACCTCCACCAACCCCCCACCACCACAACCTCACCAAAACAATCCCCTCCACCACAACCATTGTTCAGTATGCCGATGATGCAACACTTGTGAGTGTAGTAAAGTCTCCACTATGAGAATGAAGCAGCTCTCTGCCTCAATCGGGACATGGACCTGATCAGGGAATGGTGTAGTCGGTGGGATATGAGGCTGAACCCCAGTAAAACGAAAACACTATTGATTAGCAGATCTCGTACAGATTTCCCACCCCATCCTCCCCTTCAGGTGGATGGAACTTTGCTGAAAGAGTCTGAAGCCTTAACTATTCTAGGTGTAACCTTTGAATCACACCCAACTTTTGAGAAACATCTAATGAAAATTTCAACAAATGCCGCACGAAAGTTAGGCATTGTTCGTAACGCCTCATGTATTTATAACAGTGATAAAATCAATGCAACAGGTTTGAGGTCATTTGCACTTCCTTTTACGGGAATGCTGTCCTCTGGTGTGGATGTCTGCTTCTGCCAGAGATTTATCTCTTTTAGATAAAGTGGTTCGTGATGATGGCTTCCTGTTTCCTAATAGTAGCGGTTGTGACTTGGACCGTCGACGGATGGTCTCTTATTTGTCACTTGTTCATAAGTTGTTTTTCAACAGAGATCTTTCACATTCACAATTGACCCTTTTTAATATTTTCCTGCCGAGAGGAACTGAACAGCAGGGTCAGTATGCAGTAAATGTGCCTCGCTGTCGAACTCCTCAGTTCCAGAGGTCCTTTATTCCTCACACCGTCGGACTGTGGAACAGTCTCCCTTCAGAGGATGTCGTGCAACTGGAACTTCTTCAGAAGTTCAAGCGAAAATGCAATGCAATACGACCCTATTACTAATCTTCTTGAATTTTAATATTCTTTTGTCTATTTATCTATTTATTAATTTGATTTTGATAAGGGGATCCCTTCTTTCTATATTTCACTCTACTTCCTAATACTTCTTCCTAATGAACACCATAATGTTCTTTGGAAGCTTGAATTTCAAGTCAGTGGCTCCTATGGTGGACTTGTTTCGTATGGATAGGTTTCATTTACTGAACAACAACAATAATAATAATAATAATAATAATAATAATAATAATAATAATAATAATATCTGAGGGAGGACAGAAAAAGTGCGGACGGACAGACAAAGCCGTCACAATAGTTTTTTTTTTACAGAAAACTAGAAATCTAAAAGGAAACCCCTATCAGAATTTAATTAGATGAAGTCTTACAATATTGAAACGGTAATCGTCTGAAACACTGGCAATGAAGGTTGTTAGCAATCTAGTTCTGTAAACTAATTTAATACATATACACACAAGCGCACACACACACACACACACACACACACACACACACACACATATATATATATATATATATATATATATATATATATATATATATATATATATATATATATATATATATATATATATATATATATATATATATATATATTACATATATATATATAGTATGTATACTGTATATATATGTTTATATACATATATATATTTATGTATGTATATACAAACATATATATATATACATAAATTATATATATATATATATATATATATATATATATATATATATATATATATATATATATATATATATATGTATATATATATATATATATATATATATATATATATATATATATATATATATATATATATATATATATATATATATATATATATATATATATTATATAGCGACAATAACGCGCTTAACCAAATAAGATGTCTAGCA
>NC_089763.1:28035994-28039993 GCF_040412425.1 Macrobrachium rosenbergii | reverse complement strand
CAGAAAAAAGGAAATCAGTTATTAGATAAATATAGAAATTCATAAATTAAAAATAAATAAGCAAAACTGTAAGTAAATTATTAAAATACAAGAAGAATTACCACTGAAGCAAAATGTAAAGTGTCGTGATACTGTATTGTCTATCGTTATCTGATTTACTGAAAAAATAATAATTTCATTTATTTTGACTGAAATAACTCTTTGTAAGGCAGAAGAAACTACAGCTTTTTAAGCAAGATTAAGAAATATGAGAAAATGCTGAATGTTCTGTGAGCAAGGTGGTAGTATATATATATATATATATATATATATATATATATATATATATATATATATATATATATATATATATATATATATATATATATCAACAGAATTCATGACAGGAATCATAATTAAAAAAAATGAGGTTGTTAGAAGAAAACCTAACTGCGTGAACTCCATTACAGAGAGAATTCTGTGCAAGGAAGTTGACTGTAGAATATGCAAGTAGTTTAGAAAGACTTTAATACAATTACCAGCGAAACAACATCAACTGAAAAACAACGTAGACAAGATGGCATGAGTGAAAAATATTAACTTTGCAGTACCATGCTGTGCGTTAGAAATTTAGATGGAATAAAAAGATTTATGTATGTATGTATATGCATATATATGCACACACATAAACCCACACGCACACACACACAACATATATATATATATATATATATATATATATATATATATATATATATGTAATATATATATATATCTATATAGTATGTATATATAATGCTAATGCACATTATTTTTTAAATCTTATGTCATGAGTTTACATTTGAAGTTGAATATAGATCCCATTCAACAGCACAATATACTAAATCCCAAACCAGCGTATGGATGATTCATCACACCGAACATATATAAAATTTCAACTGAAATACTTCCTGGCAATACATATACCCATTTATATATTTTTCCTGATATGACTCTGTATTACGCTCCCGTCCATCCCTAACAGCGTACGATAGCGTGGGATTACAAAGAGTCACATGACACCAATTACAAAACTCCATATGTGATATCCTTTTGCAACATCCTTTCCATTAGAGGCAGGACATCCCTATGGACTATGGCGTCAGATGAGATAGCAGACTATCGGTTTTGATCATCCAACGCTTGTTTTTCGACGATAGATAGTTTTGATAGATCGCGTTCTATCGGCGAAGGTGCTACTGAGCTGTATATGGATGCTAGTCTTGTGTATGTGTAATTTATATATGAGAGTATATATATATATATATATATATATATATATATATATATATATATATATATTTATATATATATATGAAAGTCGCATAATGATATCCCATACTGAAAAAGAAAACCATCTTTCATATTTCTCATTGACACTTCATTAATATAATGAGAACATCCTTTGAACTTCGTTATGTTAATGCAGACGATGAACTCAGGCACTTTAAAGCTGAAACTACTCATTACAAGGGAACGTTGAACCTTTGGCAAATCTTGTTTCTTTTCCCGTTCATATCTGCTCTCTCTCTCTCTCTCTCTCTCTCTCACTACTCTCTCTCTCTCTCTCTCTCTCTCTCTAAAGTACAGTGATCGTCACCGAGTTTTCTGAAGAAACGAAGAATTTGTAAGAATGTTCTTATATTGGCCCCCACCCCCAAACTCTCTCTTCTCTCTCTCTCTCTAAAGTACAGTAATCGCCAACTGAGTTTTCCGAAGGAAAACGTTGTAAGAATGTTCTTATATTGGTACCCACCCCAAGCTTCTCTTCTCTCTCTCTCTCTCTCTCTCTCTCTCTCTCTCTCTCTCTCATAAATGGGGGTGACGCTAATCTTCTCGCAATTCAATGGTCACCAGGGACCATTCAACAGTGGAGTGAAGAGATGCAAAATGAGCCTCTTCCTCTTTTCGTTCTGAGCGGAAAGTTCTTGAGAGAGAGAGAGAGAGAGAGAGAGAGAGAGAGAGAGAGAGAGAGAGAGAGAGAGAATCCTCCCACTTCTTCCCGGAGGAAGAAAGTATGGGTGTCCGGAAAATTGTTCTCCGAAGTAGGGAAAGGTTTAATAATCCGTTACCCGTCCTGAATGTTGATTGGGGTTTCGGCTCTCGAGAGGCCGATACCGCTGCTTCAATATGAATTCCTGATGGCTACTTTCATTTATTGCCGTTCGCCTCCCACGGCTATACCTGTATACATAAATATATGCATATGTATACACATACATATCAACCCGCAATCTTATGACACACATGAACTGAGTTATCGGTGTATTTCCTTGAAATGTGAATAAAAAAACAGAAAAAAAAAAATAGAATCTCTGACTTTCTGCTTGAATCGACGTTTTTCCAACAGAGGAACGAAAATATTTGACTCTGTGTGGAAGCTATTGGCTTTCTGTCTCCCGTGATCTGGCTATACAGGGAAACCCATCCTGGTCTGATTTTTTTTTTTTATTCGACTTCATAGGAACCCGTCATATCGATAACACGACTGGTTAGTAATAATAATAATAATAATAATAATAATAATAATAATAACAATAATAATAATAATAATAATAATAATAATAATAATAATAATAATAATAATAATATTAATATGTGGTAGTGATAGCAATAGTATTTTAGTAAATACATAATAATAATAATAATAATAGTAATAATAATAATATTAGTTATAATAACACAAAAGAAAGAAACCCACTTATAATCACAGGATCAAAAAACAACAACATGACTTATAACAACGATAACAACAACGAAAACAATAATAATAACAACGTAAAAAACAACAACAATAATAATAATAATAATAATAATAATAATAATAATAAGAAAACCCACTTATATTTATAGGATCAAATAACAACATTAATTATAACAAACGATAAATAATAACGAAAACAACAACAAATAACAACATCAATAATATAATAATAATGCTAACAATAATCACAATGACGTGTTTTAAAAGCAACAGTTTATTTCAATAAACTGTCTTGCATAAGTTATATAATTACAATGCCTTTTGACAGCTGAACAGCTCTCCTCCTTGGGTGTTCGAAAACATTCAAATCTTTAGCTTTTATAATAATACAATTTATTGTTATTATTATTACTACAATATTATTATTATTATTATTATAACATATTATTATTATTATTATTTTACCATATCTGTAATGTTAGTTCGTTTATTCTTTTTATTATTATTATTATTATTATTTTATATATTATTATTATTATTATTATTATTATTATTATTCAGAAGATGAACCATATTCATATGGCACAATCTCATATGGGCCATTGATTTGAAAATTCAAGCTACCAAGGAATATGGAATTCATTAGCAATAAGTCAATCAATTTATAAAAATGCAAGCAATAAACAAACATATTTAGAACTGTATCTTTTTCCTTAGTTTACAAAACGACAAAGAAAATCTACGTTCACATAGAAACAAGTAAAAATGTGTCGAAGTTTTCTTCGGCGCAGTCGAGTTTTTCCGTACAGCCGCTACAGCGTATAATCAAGGCCACGAAAATATGATCTATCATTCGGTCGCCTTTAGCCGCGGGCCCATGACACTTTAACAATGGCCTGGTAGCTCTATCCTGTATCGTTGCCAGAAGCACGATTATGGAAAATTTAGCCTTAAATAAAATACAAACTACTGAGGCTAGGGGGCTGCAATTTGGTATGTTTGATGACTGGAGGTGGATGATCAACATACCAGTTTGCAGCCCTCAAGCCTCAGTAGTTTTGATTTTATTTAAGATAAATACTTACACACACATATGTGTGTGTGTGTATATATATATATATATATATATATATATACATATATATATATATATATATATATATATATATATATATATATATATATATATATATATATATATATTTATATATATATATATATATATATATATATATACATATATATATATGTATATATATATATATATATATATATAT
>NC_089763.1:28020994-28030994 GCF_040412425.1 Macrobrachium rosenbergii | reverse complement strand
TTTCGGTATGTCAAGGTGCGTCAGATGAACCTTTTGAATACGATTTTTCTTAATCGTAATTCTTTTCGCCACTGCAAGAACTACTCTCATTTTTATCACTGTTATGGTCAATCAACATATGAATTTATTATCTCAGATTTTATTTTTGGAAACTATCAATTCTCCATTCCAGGGTAACGAGGGCAACAGAGGCAGATAATGAAAGCATATGGACGATATCTCAATTGACAGTTAATGTTATGAAGTTCCTGCGAGATACTGTTATTTTAATCAATCCTTCTTCCTTCCGTAAGACTTATGAATGATGAAACTTGTCACGCAAACAGATCATTACCTTTTTTTTAGTTTTCTGTAAAAGAAAACTAATATGCCGGCTTTGTCTGTCCGTCCGCACTTTATTCTGTCGGCACTTTTTTATGTCCGCCCTCAGATCTTAAAAACTACTGAGTTTAGAGGGCTGAAAGTTGGTATGTTGATCATCCACCTCCCAATCATCAAACATACCAAATTGCAGCCCTCTAGCCTCAGTAGTTTTTATTTTATCTAAGGTTAAAGTTAGCGGCTCATACAGCATTATACCGAGACCATAGAAAGATAGATCTATTTTCGGTGGCCTTGATTATACGCTGTACAGAAAACTCGACTGCGCGGAAGAAACTCCAGGGCATTTTTTACTTGTTTTTTTATTTATAATCGATGAGACACTAACTGCTAGTAGAGACTGAGTTAAAAAAAAAAAATTTTTCTTTACTACAAATATGTCTATAACAATACTGACAAATACTATTAAATGTGGCTTATGAATTATTCATTTCTATGTTACCTCGGTACGGTTCATAAAATCTGCCTGTTAGTCTTATCATAAAAAAAGTTTAAGCTACGCAAGACGAAAGTATGAAGTCGTCCAATTCTAAGTCGCCGAGAAATAAAACGAATTTAAGGTTGTTTTCGTCCCTCGTAGGCCTATCTACACCCCCCTCGCTGTAGAAAATGCACTTTCTATTCTGAAAGGAATACTTTTAACGGTATTTTAACTTCTTTGAACTCCTCTTTGCTCTTAACAATATGGTAAGGTTCTCGCTTACCAGTCGAGAGGACTAGGGTTCAAATCCCGCCTCTCACTATTGGCCTGGGGATGGTGCCATTGCATAAACGCGTGGCCCGCCAACCTAACGGTGTAAAACTCGGGGGTGAGTGGGAGAATAGGTACCAGTCCTCAGGCAGGGGGGGGGGTTAAACAGTGGGCCTAGCGACACACTGGCTACATGTCTTGGGCATTGGGACCTGTCCCTCACTGGCTGTAGGCCAAAGAAACAGATCATCACCTGCCCTATGATCATTGCAGAGGCCCAAGAGGACTTTTTAATATATATATATATATATATATATATATATATATATATATATATATATATATATATATATATATAAGCATGTCCTTTTAGATTAGGTCAAATGGGAAATATTAAATCGATGTTAGGGAAAATATATCTAATCATCACCATTATATATCCAACGCCCTGAGATGAAGGACCTCTCTGTGAAATACCTGCTCATGTATTTTCTGTATTTATATAAATCTCCATCATCTAGATTATGTTCTTCTTATGGGTATATATATCCAGCTCTTCTATATTGGGCCATCGATATAACGCACTGTTTTCCAGCCCTTCTGGCACTCACAGAAGACCAGCTGACCCTCAACTATTTTTCAGGAAAACTGGTAAATTAAACGACACTCTAACGCACTATTTTGTTCAAGAACTCACAGACCTCCAGCTGACATCTAATCATCACTAGTTTTCAGCCCTTCTAGAATTCACAGAAGCCCAGCTGACACTCTAACGCACTAGTTTCCAGCCCTTCTGGCACTGAAATGCTGACACTCAATGTATTTTTCTAGTGCTTTGCCTCTCCACAAATCTGGCCACTATCTCCTGTAAGATTCTCCGGTTGTTCTGTTTAATGTAATCTGTTTCAGCTGAATACCTCTCACGTCTAGGTCTTCCAGCTCTATCTGTCATTTAGCTCACTTAGAAACATCCTTTAGTCGAAACTAACAAAAAATTACTCCAGCCCCTTCATTTGTTGCATTCACAGAAGCCCAGCTGACACTGCAATGCAATATTTTTCAGAACAACCTTGTGAGTGGATATTCTAGAACAAAACTTGTGAGTGGATATTCACACAAGAACAACCAGCTGGATATTCAAACTTTATAATACAAAGGAATAAACTATACTTTATAATACAGAACCGCTGAGTGGATATTCAAAACTTTATAATACAAGGAACAAAGTGAATATTCAAAACTTTATAATACAAGGCTGACACTGTGAGTGGATATTCAAAACTTTATAATACAATGAACAACGCTTGTTGTGAATATTCAAAATCTTATAATACAAGGAACAACGTGGTGGATATTCAAAGCTTTATATGAACCTCTTGTGAGTGGATATTCAAACTTTATATTAAATGAACAACGCTTGTGAGTGAATATTCAAAACTTTATAATACAAGGAACAACGCTTGTGAGTGGATATTCAAAACTTTATAATACAATGAACAACGCTTGTGAGTGAATATTCAAAACTTTATAATACAAGGAACAACGCTTGTGAGTGGATATTCAAAACTTTATAATACAAGGAACAACGCTTGTGAGTGGATATTCAAAACTTTTATAAACAAAAAATTACTGAGGATATTCAAAAACTTTTTACAAGGAACAACGCTTGTCTTATATTCAAAACTTTATAAACAAAGAACAACTTGTGAGTGGATATTCAAAACTTTATAATACAGGGAACAACGCTTAGAGTGGATATTCAAAAACTTTATAGTACAAGGAACAACTTGTGGTGGATATTCAAACTTTATATTACAATGAACAACGTGAGGAATATTCAAAACTTTATAATACAAGGAACAAAGCTTGTGTGGATATTCAAAACTTTATAGTACAACGAACAAAACTTGTGAGTGGATATCCAAAACTTTATAACAAAAAGGAACAAAGCTTATGAGTGGAACTTATAAAAAGGAACAAAACTTAAGAGTGGATACTAAAACTTTTATAATACAAGGAACAAAACTTGAGTTGACATTCAAACCTTTAAAAAGGGCTTAACAAACCATAAATCGTAAGCCTATATACGCCTTCATGTCTAACATACTTTCTAGAAGTTAGTCTGTCTGTCTAGAACCGTCTTTGCCTAAAGACCCAGTGATTTAAAAATAGGGCAAAATCAAAGCCATTTTTCAAGTCTATCTCTCTATTAAGGCGACAGAATTTGACAAATGAATCCCTCGGTCCACTGATGGATGGCTTCTCATCTTTGAATGAAAGAAATGATTTTTATACTGTCGTGTAAGACTTCCGTTGAAGAAAATTTCAGAAATGGTCAAAGATTTTTCGACTTTATTCGGTGGATATTTTGCACCAAAGGATAGCCGAAGGATTTTAGGAATATGAAGGACTTGTATAACAGAGGTTCTCGATTGTGTTGCAAGAAGCCTCGGTTGACAGGCATAATAAATTGCGAATTTTAAATAATACTTTCCAGTTGACAATATGGCAATTTTCAACCAAACCAGAACACTGAAACAGTCCTTTTTGATAGTGAACCTTCTCTTTGTAAAAAAAGAAAAATAATCTAGCTGCCACAAAATTTACAAGAGTAAAAAAATGCTCCTGAAATAATAGTCAAATCCCCCAACAGTCAGAAACGGCTTAATTATGGTGGTAAACGTCTGAAATACGGCTTCTCGGTCCGTGTGCGAGAGTAAGGATTTTCGCACACGGGGAGTCCGCATTCTACCTCAGTAATCCTTACTTATGGACAGATTGTTGTCGGCATAAATTTATATTTCGCTACAAAGAGATCCGGCGGTTTGGGGCCATATATTTATAAGACAGGAAGAAAATGGCATTATGATATCTTTGCCTCCCTTGCAGTTTTTTTTTTCTTTTTCTTCTTTTTTTGAGAAAATTTCTTCTTTTTTTCTCTGCCATTTTTTTAATTTTTTAAAGGAAATTTATTATTTTTTTCACTCTGCAATTTTTTTTTTTTTTTCTTTTTTGAGGAAATTTCTTATTTTTTCCTCTGCCAATTTTTCTTTTTTTTTTTTTTAGGAAATTTATTTTTTCTCTGCGTTATTTTTCTTCTTTTTGAGGAAATTTCTTATTTTTTTCTCATTGTTTTTTTTCTTTTTGAGGGAAATTTCTTCTTTTCTTCTCTGCCATTTTTTCTTCTTTTTTGAGGAAATTGTTTATTTATTTTCTCTGCAATTTTTTCTTCTTTTTTTGAGGAAATTTCTTACTTTCTTACTTGCCATTTTCTTTTATTTTTTTTAAGGAATTTCTTTTTTTTTATTCCTTTTTCAGTACAGTGAATGAGTTCATTGAGATATCTTTCCCTCCCCTGACAATTTTTCTTCTTTTTTCTTGAGGAAATTTCTTAATTTCTTCCTTGCCATTTTATTTTACTTATTTTTGTGAACTTTTCTTTCTTTTCTTTTAGTCCAGCAAATGAGTTCACTGAGATACCTTTCCCTCCCTTGACAATTTTTCTTCTTTATTGCCAGTTTTTCTTTCTTTTTCTTATTTCCATATTTTTTCTTTCCTTATTCTTTCGTACAATAAATGAGTTCACTGAGATATCTTTCCCTCGCTTGCTATTTATTTTTTTTTTTTTAAAGCAAATTTCTTATTTTAATCCTTGATATTTTTTCTTCTTTTTTTAAAGGAAGACTTTTCCGTCCTTTCCTCTCTCTCTCTCTCTCTCTCTCTCTTCCTTTCTATGCCTATATATGTATCGCTCGACCAAGCTATGTATCTGTCTAAACTCACCAAACCCTCCGTCTATCCCAAAAAAGTAAAAATGTGGAAATGAAGTACTTCTTCGCCCCCTCCCCTCTCTCTCTCTCTCTCTCTCTCTCTCTCTCTCTCTCTCTCTCTCTCTCTCTCTCTCTCAAACAATTCCGAGAATATTTGCGAGAAGAAGAGGCGCAAATTATCCTTTTAGAGGAAGACAAAAGTCTCTTTCAATCTCCTTGTCAGTCTTTTCATCACTCGCGTGATCTTCATGACCGAGAATATCAAGTTATGAGTCTAAATTGCAGAGTCTCGAGCCTTATGATGCTTATTTCGGTGTTTTTGATGAGGATCAAGAGGAGTTCGTGTGGGTAAAGTGTTTTTCCTTCCCTTTGCTGTCTATTTGAGTACGAAAGGAGGAACAGGAATTTAAACATAAAATAAACAGAATCAGCTCGGTTACGAAATCGTGTGGGCGCTGCTCTTGCATTCTTGTTTATGTTCGAAACTTTTGAACTCTGTTTGAGCACGAAGCAGAAACAGGAATTTAAACATAAAAATAAACAGAATCAGCTCGGTTACGAATTCGTGTGGGTAACTGTTCTTGCATTCTTGTCTACTATGTGCGATTTTGGATTCTCTTGTAACTATTTTGTCTTCTTGTCTACTATCTACGTTTTTGGATTCCATTTGAGCACGAAAGAAGAAGCAGGAATTCAAAGACAAAATACATGGAATTAGCTCCGTTTCTTTCGTCTTGGTTTGTAAAACTTTTCCTACAACAAATGCAATCATATTCTTTATTTACGCCAATAAACAAGTAAAAAAATGCGCCGAAGTTTCTTCGGCGCATCGAGTATAATCAAGGCCACCGAAAGTAGACCCGTCTTCGGTGGTCTCGGCATATGCTGTATTAGCCGCGGCCCATGGAACTTTAACCACGGCCCGGTGGTGGCCTTCCTATATCGTTCCCAGAAGCACGATTACAGCTAAAATTTTAATTTAAATGAAATAAAAACTACTGAGAATAGAGGGCTGCAATTTGGTATATTTGATGACTGGAGTGTGGATGATCAACATACCAATTTGCAGCCCTAGCCTCAGTGGTTTTAAGATCTGAAGGCGGACAGAAAAGTGTGGACAGAAAATAATGCGGACGGACAGACAAAGTTGGCACAACAGTTTTCTTTGACAGAAAACTAAAAAGTGGTTTAAAATTTTGTCGCATTACTGCGAAATCAACCGTGATTATATAATTTCATTATACATTCTTGTTTATACAATAATTCTTTTGCTGAATGATACAACTTCCACTTATGGATGGAATGGAATATGAAATTTAGACCAAAGGCCAAGCGCTGGGACCTATGAAGTCATTCAACACTAAAAGGGAAATTGAGAGTAAAGAGGTTTGAAAGGTGTAACAGGAGGAAAACCTCAAAGCAGTTGCACTAAGTGAAACAATTGTTACGAGAGGGTGGATAACAAGATGGAAGAGAGAGACTATGAACGGAGGTACAGCAAAGGGAATGAAAAGGGTCGCAGCTAGCCGAAGGGACGCTGCAAAGAACTTCAAGTAATAGCCTACAGTGCAACACTCACTGGAGATGCACTGACGGCACTACCACGTTAAGTGGACTTCCACCTATGAACAGTCGATTAAATCGTGTGGACTGGAATCATATAATAACAAATCCACGAAAAGATTAAGTAAATAATTAAATAAAAATGAACGAATGCATGAAAATGAACAAATAAATAAAATAAATACACACATAAATATATACACACATAATATATAAATCAGCATAAAAATAAATAAATAAATAAATAAATAAATAAATAAATAAATAAATAAATAAATAAATAAATAAATACATACATACATACATACATACATAAATATATAAATCAGAGTAAAACTCCACCTAGACAATGTTCTACCTTTGACGCAAAGACCTTTAAATAATACAAGTACAACACCCTGAGAGAGAGAGAGAGAGAGAGAGAGAGAGAGAGAGAGAGAGAGAGAGAGAGAGAGAGAGAGAATTTGAAAAGGCCCACTGATTTAATCTTGTCATCTACAGTTGTTACGAGAAACAAGTACATGAATGACACAAGTACTGGACATACACATTGAGAGAGAGAGAGAGAGAGAGAGAGAGAGAGAAAAGGTCCAGATTTAATCTTGTCATCTATAGTTGTTATAAGGAACAAGCCCATGAACGACAGAAGCACTCGGACATACACATTAAATAAGAGAGAGAGAGAGAGAGAGAGAGAGAGAGTGGAGAGAGAGAGCGAATGATGAGGTACCTTTAACAGCCCATCATCGACTTGGCTTTCTGTTAAATAATTGGTTTTGGGGGGGTAGAGGAGACACCAGTGATTGATGGAGTCACTGGTGTGGAGAACTACTTAATAAAATAAGTTCACTTTACATCTGTAGTTTCACGTTGTACCCTTTGACATTAAATAATAAAAAGGACGAAATCGTAAAGTTGAACAGAACAAAGTGATCGTCATTTTAAATGACGCTGAAACTGATCTACTCTTCCATAAAAAGTGTTAGTGTACAATGTTCAGTTTAAGGTGTGTATGTATGTTGTATGTATATATGTGTATGTGTATGTGTATATATATATATATATATATATATATATATATATATATATATATATATATATATATGTGTGTGTGTGTATATTGTATGTGTGTATGTGTGTATATATATATGTACACACACATAAAACCAATAATTTCTAGGACGTTTTTTCCTCTCACGATTTCTGTAAATAAAACCTGTTCTTTTCTTATAAATTGCTTTCAAACTGAATTTTCTTTACAGTGTCATGGGCATTCACCATCACTTGTTTGCCAGAGATTCGAGAATTCTAAATGAATCTTAATAATAAATATTATTAGTCAAAGAAAACATATTTCATATTTTTTGTTCAAAATATTAAAATATTCCTTGTAAGTCAAAATCCCTACCCGGCTCCTTCCATCTTTGGTCTTACATCCCCTATCTCCTGTTGGAGATTACTCCCTCAAAATCTTCCCTAATGTAGTCTCCCAGCCACTTCCGCTTAGGTCTTCCCTCCCCTACCTCCAACAGACCTACAATCTCCAACACCCAAACCCCCACCTCCCTGCCAATCTTCCCTCATCATCTTCTCTCTCTCTCTCTCTCTCTCTCTCTCTCTCTCTCTCTCTTTCTGTTTTGCCTTCGGGTATTTCGGTATTTCGTCCAGTTTTGTCATCCTCAGATTCTCCATTCGTTTATCACGCCCGTCTCGGTTGCTCAATCTCAGTTTTTTTTTTTCCTGAACTCGCAATCAACTGAAAAACATCACTCAATTAGATTACGTCCCAAGGACACGATAACCCTAGTGTTTTTTTTTTTTTTAGGCAGGCAACTTAATGACGTTACCCTCCAAGAGACGGAAGTTCGCTTAGGCGAGTCCGCCATTAAGGTGAATCTGAATATATGTATATATCCTTGAATTTCGCCTTTGACATTTATGCTATACGGAAAGGGTGTCTAAGGGATCTTAATGGGTAAGTGTTGGGAAACATCTACGAGTGAGTGCGTGTATTTGTGAATGTGAAAATGTGTAAGGTCATCGCTAACAGAGCGAGAGACTCTTGTCAACTTTGTATCCACGAAGCTAACTGGCAGAACGATAAGCCAAGTGGCCGTATCTTTTCGCATGTATATTTTTGTGACTTCAATAGCACTATACCTCATCCGCACGCGAAGGCCTGAAATCTACTTAAATTTCTTAAATCTCAGGAGAATCGCTTTAACCCCCATTTATGGAAGAGGAGAAATTTACGGAAGAGAATATCATTTTTCCCATTTATGGAAGAGGAGAATATCTTCCCCCATTTTGGAAGAGAGAACCCCCCCAAGAGAATATTTGTGGAAGAGGAGAATCGTTTCCCCCCATCTATAGAAAAGGAGAATAACTTTCCTCCATTTATGGAAGCGGGTAATCGCTTTCCCTCATTTATGGAAGAGGAGGACTCTCCCCCCATTTATGGAAGAGGAGACTTTGCTTTCCCCCATTTATGGAAAAGGAGAAACTGCCCCTCATTTATGGAAGGGGAGAATCCCTTTCCCACATTTATGGAAGGGGAGAATCTCTCCCCCCCCATTTATGGAAGGGGAGAATCTCTTTCCCCCCTTTATGGAAGAGGAGAACCTCTTTCCCCCATTTATGGAAAAGGCGAATTTCTTTCCCCTATTTCTGGAAGGGGAGAATCTCTCTCCCCCCATTTATGGAAGGGGAGAACCTCTTTCTCCCCATTTATAGAAAAGGAGAAACTACCCCTCATTTATGGAAGTGGAGAATCTCTTTCCCACATTTATGGAAGGGGGGAATCTCTCCCCATTTATGGAAGGGGAGAATCTCACCCCCCATTTATGGAAGGGGAGAACCCCTTTCCCCCATTTATGGAAAAGGAGAAACTGCCCCACATTTATAGAAGGGGAGAATCTCTTTCCCACATTTATGGAAGGGGAGGATCTCTCCCCCCCCATTTATGGAAGGGGAGAATCTCTTTCCCCCATTTATGGAAAAGGCAAATTTCTTTCCCCTGTTTATGGAACCCTCCCCCCTTTATGGAAGAGGAGAATCTCTTTCCCCAATTTATGGAAAAGGAGATTCTCTTTCCACCCATTATGGAACAGAAGGAGGAGGCCTTATGCACGAAGCCGGTTTTCATGGGGTTCACACCATGGCATTATCCGGGCGATGCATTTAAACCCTCCCTTACAAAGATCCACACCGTAATTTGCCTTACTTTTTCCTACATCCTCCCCAACAATATTCCCCCTTCCATATTTCATTTCTGTCTAGTAATTATGTCCTGGTATCTTTTTTGGAAACCATTTTCCATACACATAAATCTTTCTTTTTATTTTCCAGGTCGTTTTATTTCCGTTTTATTCCAAGTTATTCACTGTCTGTATTTGGCATTTTTTATCATTCATTGAAAAGTATTTACATGTTTATTAAATGTTCTTTATATTGTTGGGAAAGTATATTAGATTTCTAGGTAATTTTCTTAGTGTTAAGACTCGACTCGCATAATTGCTGATAATATTAAAGGAATGAGTTAAAGCTTTAAACTGAATGTTATATGTATAGTTAATCATATTATTTCAGCTGATAA
>NC_089763.1:28013494-28015994 GCF_040412425.1 Macrobrachium rosenbergii | reverse complement strand
TGATAAATCAATATATTAACAGATAAATAGATAAAAATATAAAGGAATGATCAAAATACAAGGTGAATTGTTTTAGGATAGTTAAATCAATATATTAACAGATAAATAGATAAAAATATAAAGGAATGATCAAAATACAAGGTGAATTGTTTTAGGGTAGTTAAGAAACAGGCCACTGAACCAATAATTTTTGGCCCCAAAAATAAACACACAAATATTTTTGCAAAGGAATTCATATGCAAAATGAAATAAATATTAAAAAAATATTTAGCAGTTGGTTCTAGAATAGTTAAATACAATATAACACCACCATTTCTTGCAACAAATAAAGAAGAAATAAGTATTGCAAAGACACTATGAAGACAATTAAGAAAACGGAAACATAATAATTCTAAAGCGGCAAAAGTCCCGCTAACACTCGCAGATTAAGTTAGAGTTCTACTGCGCATGCGTCATTGATTCCACTCGCTCGCTCTCGCTGGTTTAAAGCAGAGAGAGAGAGAGAGAGAGAGAGAGAGAGGAGAGAGAGAGAGAGAGACAGCGAAGTCTCTCTTAACTTGTTTAACTTTTTAGACAGAGAGGAATATATGTTGGCCTAGGGTGGAAGACCACTGAAAAGAGAGAGAGAGAGAGAGAGAGAGAGAGAGAGAGAGAGAGAGAGAGAGAGAGAGAGGACGTTATATATATTATATATATATATATATATATATATATATATATATATATATATATATATATATATATATACCCACACAAAAGCACACATGTGTGTGCATGTCTGTGAGGGTATGTACGCGCGCAAGCAAGCGTGTGTACATGCACGCGATTGAGAATGTTTTCCAAAATTCAGAATTGTAAGAGAGACAGAATGGATAACACCACAATAAAAAAAAAAATTCGCTTGACATCTTGTTTTGTGAAATATACAGTCGTTAATATAAAGCTATACGAGTATATAACCATGAGATTATACAATTACATTTGTAATTTCATCCAGCGTTATATTACCCTGCCTCATTTCGGAATTCTTTCGTTACAAAAAAAATTAGTAACTCCAATCACATACACAAGATTTAACCAAGCCCTATCAGTTCCCAATCTCTGAGAGCTATTATACAATGTATGTCACCTTTCTAGGAAATTACTGCCATCACGTACGATGAAACAGCCTAGTAACTCTAGCTATTGACTTTGCTTTGTCAAACGGGAATATTTATCCCATTCCTCTCTCAGCAAAGCGTCGAATCGTCCCCCTCATCGAAAGGATGTGTGTGAATTACCGTTTACGGAAAGCTACTGTGAAATGTACTTCGAATTAATAGGAGATTACTGCCATCACGTATGATGAAACAGCCTACAGTAATAAATCTAGCTATTGACTTTGATTTTTGAAAAAAGAGAATTTACCCTTTCTCTCCCCAAGCATGGAGTCGAATCGTCCTCCTTTTTGAAATGAAGTGTGTGAACTTACTGTCCATTGTTGTAGGATTAAGGACTCCGAGAGGATTAGAAGAACTCATTCGTCAGCAATTTCCGAATTCTCACCATTTGCCCTGGATCAGGTCTTCTCTCTCTCTCTCTCTCTCTCTCTCTCTCTCTCTCTCTCTCCCCTCTCGATAAACTGGTGCGTCTGAAAATTCAACAGGTCTGTATACGATGAATTTGGAAGTGACGAAGGAATGAATTACGTGGTTTTTTTTTGCTTCGTTTGTTTGTTTGGTGATAAACACTTCATGTATGTATGTATGTATGTATATATGTATATATATGTATATATTGTATAAATGTATAGAAATATATTTATATAATATATATATTATATATATATATATATATATATATATATATATATATATATATATATATATATATATATATATATATATATATATATATATATATATATATATATATATATATATATATATATATATATATATATATATAATCAAAATATGTTCAAAATGAGCACGTACCCAAATGCATAGTATGATCGTCATATAACTTGATATACACGTTATGGATAGATCAACATATATAGAGAAATAATTCAGGCACATTCTATAGATATTCTATAGACGAATTTGCAAACTCGACACACATTTTGAGTTCAGATAGACAGAGAGAGAGAGATAGATAGCCACCTCGACACATTAGACGTAATAAACAAGTTAATCATAACACCATGCGTTCAAAATGTTAACAATTTATCATTCTGTTTTCCCGGTATATTTGAATCCGTTACGACTCTTCAGAAATTCATTCAGAAAAAACTTGTAAATTGTGAAATTCGCGTTTCTCCCAGAACTGCAATTTGAATTATATTTGAGCACAGATTTCGTCTGCCAGTTCACTGAACCGTGAGAAGAGAGATAACGTTTGAATTCATCCCTTGTGCGTGTTCGCGCATGCGTCGAACCCGGACGCATTTTCCCGAGATGTAACCGAGTTCAGGAACATTTGGCTGAAAAAAGCGGTACGCCATAACTTAAAGACTAAC
>NC_089763.1:28005994-28008494 GCF_040412425.1 Macrobrachium rosenbergii | reverse complement strand
ATATAGAATGTTTTGGACATCTGTATTATCCCCACACACACACACACACACACACACACACACACACACACACACACACATATATATACACATATATATATATATATATATATATATATATATATATATATATATATATATATATATATATATATATATATATATATATATATATATATATATATATATGATCTGGGATTCTGCAACCTTCTGGAAAGTACGAGGATTCTGCAACCCTCATCAAAACAACGGAGATTCTGTAACCCTCCTCGGAAGAACAGGTATTCCTCAACCCTCCTAAAAAAAATGAGGATTCTGCAACCCTTCCTGGAATGAACAGTGATTCTAGACCACCTCGAAAGAACGCAGATTCTGTAACCCTCCTCGAAAGAACGAGAGTGAGTCTGCAACCCTTCCTCGAAGAACAGGGATTCTGCAAACCCTCCTCGAAAGAATTAGGATTCTTCAACCTTCCTCTGCAACCTTTCTTAAAAGAATGGGAATTCTGCAACATCTTGAAAGGATGAGGATTCTGCAACCCCGCCCCCCTCAAAACAAAGAGCAGGGATTCTGCAACCCTCTTCGAAAGGACATGGATTCTGCAACCCTCCTCGAAAGAATAGTGATTCTATAAACATCAAAATAATGGGGATTCTGTAACCCTCGTCGAAAGAAAAGTGATTCTGCAACCCTCCTCCAAAGACTGGGGATTCTGCAACCCTCCACGCAAGAATAGGGTTCTGTAACCCTTCTCGAGATAACAGGGTTTCTGCAACCCTCCTCAAAAGAACGGGGAATCTGCAACCCCCCTCGAAAGAATGGGGATTCTGTAACCAATCCCGAAGTTAATGGGGGTTCTGTAACAATCCTTGAAATAATGGGGATTTTGGAACCTATCTCGAGAGAATGGGGATTCTGTAACCCTCCTCGAAATAATGGGGATTCTGTAACCCATTTCGAGAGAATGGGGATTCTGTAACCCTCCTCGAAATAATGGGGATTCTGTAACCCATCTCGAGAGAATGGGGATTCTGTAACCCTCCTCGAAGGAACGGGGTATTCTGCAACACCTCCTCAATTCCTTGCAAAACGCCTCTTGCGTTCCTTCTGCTCCATTGAGCCCGTTCCGGAAGAAAAATGATCCTCGTCTCTCCTCTTTAATGGCTGCTTGCTGCATGGCCCCGTGGTCCTATCACGCAGGAGACTTCGCTGACATCAGGCCACGGAGATTTTATACGCGCTCGGAAGGAGTGTATCATCTTTACTGCAACCCCTCCCACCCCCTTCCCTTTCCCTCCACCAGAGTTGGTGTCGATTTTGGCGTCGGGCTGCTGAATTCACTCCTGTCTGTTCGTTCGTCGGTGATACTGTCATCGGGAAATGCCTTGGTAATTGAGGGAACACTTCATTTCTTTCAAGGGAATATTTTGCTTTTTTCAAACTACACAAAATTTTGTATTGTGGTCCTACAGAATGGGAGGGAATTTTCGGATTTTTTTTTTAGTGTGGGACCCCATGCTAGAAATTTGTTTCTGATTGGGACAATAAAATAAATAAGATGCAAAGCTGACAGTCCTTTCCAGTGTGTTGAAAAGTTACCCTGAGGTTAGTAAGTAAAATCTATCACCAGTATTCCCAGTATTTGCTGAAAAGTTACCTGAGGGTAAGTAAAATCTATTACTATTTACCAGTTTTTTGTGGTATTTGGAGTGTCCCATGACGCAATTTTAACTGGAAAATTTCTCGGGAAGTTCTTTACAATGCTTCTCAGGTCCTAAATGTGCATCAAAACATGGTCGAAAGCATTCATTCATTCTTGTAAACAGAGACTTAAAAGCTAAGTGCTAATATTAGCGGATTTTTTTTTTCCAGCAGTACAGATTAGCTGTGGTTGCTGACTTTTCTTGTGATGAAATAAATCCTACTATTTATCGTCACTTACATCTCTTACATTATGGCCTTTCTGTTTCTTGTAAACGGAGCTCTTACTCTGAAGGCACTGAACTTTCAGGTCAAAAACGAAAATCTTGTAGCCTTCCAATTCCCCTAATATATTTTTTTTCTCTCTTAGTTGAAGCTGACGTCATTCCAGCACGGGCTCTTCCTCTTGCAAAAGTACCTAATTTATTTTTTTGTATTTTTGACTGAGCCCATCATGATCATATATATATATATATATATATATATATATATATATATATATATATATATATATATATATATATATATATATATATATATACATACATATACATATATACATATACATTTAGGACTACTTACAAACGGAACTAAATACACGTAAATTTAAACAATACTTATTGACAACATTCGTTCATAGTTTTACCCCCTCGATCAGATATGCCAGCTGGTCCGAACGGTGCAACTTCAATTCTTCAATCCCTTGACCAAAGGAGGTCCAGGTCAACAGAAGTCTGAGGAATATTTCAGGGGGAAAAAGGAATTCTGGCGAGGATCGTACTTCATTCTGTCAGGAGCC